>NW_007258040.1:126238-141547 GCF_000164805.1 Carlito syrichta | reverse complement strand
GTGGCCACTCCCAGCCACCGCAGACTCGACCTGCTGGGCTCCGGCGATCCTTCCGCCTCAGCCTTCCAAGTAGCCGGAATTAGAGGTATGCACTACCATGCCCGGCAATTTTTTTGATTTATCGTAGAGATGAGGTATCACCTGCCCAGGCAGGTCTCGAACCTGTGGGCTCAGGCAATTCATTCACCTCAGCCTCCCAAAGGCGCGGGATTACAGGCTGAACCACCAAGCCCGGCTTAGGGTTGAATTATTTCAATGCCCAGATGGATATCCTTATGCCAACATGTTTTTTCTATTCACAAAAATCAATTTAAAGTTGATTTAAAACCTAAATATAATGAACAAAATTATAAAGCTTTTAGAAGAGTATATTGGAAAATATCTTTATGGATTTCAGATCAGTAAAGACATTACAAGAGACATGATGCATGTTAACGCTAAAGGAAAAGATTGTATCATTAGATCATATAAATATTGACTTATCGTGTTTCTAATCATTAAATAAATAAATAAACCATGAAAAAGTTAATAAGATTACCTACTGCAATATGATGTTATTTGGGTTCTCTAGAGAAATAGAACAAACATGAATAAGGAATTGGCTCATGTGATTATGGAGTCTCAGAAGTCCCAAGATCTGTAGTCAGCAAACTGGTGCTATGTTTCCAGTTCGAGTCCAAAGGCCTGAGAACAAGAAGAGCTGATGGCATAAGTTCTAGTCTAAATTCAAGCTAGGAGAAAAACAATGTTCCCACTGGAGACACTCTGACAGAGAGAATGAATTCTTCTTCACTCAATCTTTTTATTCTATTCAGGTCTTTAATAGATTGGATGAGCTCAAACCACAATGGGGAGGGCAATTCGCTTTATTCAGTCTGTCCATTCACATGTTAAACTCACAAAGAAACAGCCTCCCAGAAGCAACCAGAATAATATTTAACCACATACCAGGATACCTTGTAATCCAATTGAATTGACATATAAAATTAACCATCACACCTATAGAGTGGTAGAAGATATTCACAATAAGCATAAACCAATGCATTCATATCCAGAATATATAAAGACCTCTTGTGAATTAACTTTCAAAATACAAACAACTGAATAGAAATTTGAGAAAATGATTTCGTAAGAGAGGGCTTCCAAATGGTCAATAAACACGAAAAGGTGCACCTTACTAGTAGTTCAGGAAATGTAAAACTCAAATACAGTGAGAGAATGATGGAGAGATTCAATCACAAATGCGTCAACTATATCAGCCTCCTGAGGCTTGTTAAATCCTAAAGCTCTTGGTTTTCTTATAATTTAATTAACAAGAATTATATAGGTATGCAGGACTTCACCTAGCTACACCATGTGCCTAGAGATACAAAATCAAATAAGTAACTTTATTTACACCATGGTTTCTAATACCAAAATAATTTTTAAACATCTATCTGTTAAGATAGATGTTTCTCAAATTTATATACATATTAAACACCTGGTAATGCATCTTGTTAAAATGCATTTTACGATAGATTCTGTAAATCTAGAGTAATACCTGATATTTTGCACCTGACAAGCTTCCAGGGTGCATATTACACAGGTGAGGTGATGCAGCAACCTCCAGCTGATAGACCTTACCTTGAGATGAAATATGCTAAAAGATTTCCCTGTGCTACCCAGGAAAGGTAGTTATAGACAGCTGAATGTAGCCAAAGGTTTATAAACATGCTGGGACCCTCAGCTCCTTGCCTTTTCCTGTTCCTTGTGGTTGTGTGTCTTGGAGTCTGGCGTGATGAAGACCTCTGTGCTCTTTGTCGGGTCCCTTCTATTTTTATTGTTTGGGAATTCTTCTGGACTCAACCCAGGTATGAATAAAAAATATCTTTGGGGGATGGTAACCAAGAGTGGTAAGATGGTTTTCTAAAACACTGCTGTGTAAAGACTGGGATGTTTTTCTTCCTGATTATAAACCAACAAGTAGGGTTGCCTGTTTTCAATTACACTCAGTTAAATTTTTTTAAAAACACATAGTTATCTACAAAATCTCTTGTGCATTTAAGCTGAGTTTAAGGTATTTTTTTAAAAAACAAATCAGTCTGAGGGTTGTTCATGTCAATCTTATGTCATTATCCCTCGTCTAATGACTACACTCATGTTCCTTACATATCCTAGGGCTCATACATTTGAAAGAACCAGGAAAGGGTAGGGCTACCTTGAGGTCTCTGTGTCTCTGGAAAGGGAGGTTGTAGGTTCTCTTGGCCTATCTGTGGTGCTTGTCACGTAGAATAAAAACTAAAGACAGTGAACAGCTGACTTTGGATGGGGTTTCGACTACTTCCTCTATACATTGAACTTCGGAAAACAGTTGCAATCCAACTCTGGGTACTTGTTAGCTGCATGGACTCGGACAAGTTACTCAGTCTCTGTGTCTAACTTTGTCCACAAGTGTTGGTATTACTGTGAGGTAGTTGAGAAGATATCTCTGTTTGGCTCAGCATGGCAACTTGATGTCAGTTGTGTCTAATGCTGGTGAGAGAGGTTTGCCAAAGAAGGCCACCTGTGGACTGCCACCTGTGGACTCCCTCCTGTGTCTGTAACCATGCATTGCTTCTCTTCTACTTTTACATTAGAACATTCATTCTCAGCAGGGGTGGTTTTGCCCTCCAGGGGATGTTTGTGACTTCCAGAGGGATTTTTGGCTGGGGTTGCTACTGGTGTCCAGTGGATAGTGGCCAAAAATGCTGCTATATTTTTTGCAATGTACAGCCCAAAACAAGAAGATCTGGCCCCAAATGTCACGACTGAGATGAGAAACCCAGCCTTAGAGTGTTTTACTTTTTGTTTAGAAGTACTTTTAGGTAGTGCATGTCTGTGAGACCTTTTTCTAGGTAAAACCAGTGCCAGACCTGAAACCAGCTGAAACCACTGCCATGTTTCATATCTTGATTTCTAACACCTGAATCTAATGACTTCTTTCACTGTCTTGGTTTAAGACTTGTGGGGGGATACCCAATATCAAATATCAGCTCCATGATCTTTTTGTAAGTAGGCAGACTTGGCTTCTCTGGGATAGATCAGTCTGTTATTGTCTAAGCCCTGTCTATCACACCTTAGTTTGTCTAATTTTTATTTTGAGATTTCAGTGTGCTAATGTACTTTTTGTGTGGGCGTAACTTTTCTGTTACCATTCCATGAGACCAAAATCAGACTGTGTGGCTGAGGGTAGGATAGAGATGTAATATGTACTTAAGTTACATTAGACTAGTCTAGGGAAACTTAGTGAGTAAAATGAGTTAAAAACTTAGTTTCTGCTTTAAAAGTACTGCCAGTTTACTTTTTGTTGACTATCTCTGTAACTCTGGTCTATCATTATGTGTGGCACACCCAAGTCCTTTGGTCCTTGCACTGGATTAGTGGTATGGAAATTGAATGGCTATGTGAAAGGAATCTTGCCTCTCATCTGTTTTTCTCTTCACAGGCTTTAACTTTCTTTTGGCATATCTACTAGCCATCTCGCTGCTCTTAACGTTGGTACCCCTTAGACTAGTTGTTATCAAACTTTGATGTATGTACAAGTTATCTGGGGATCTAATTAAAATGCAAACAGAGGCCAGGTGTGATGGCTCATGCCAGCACTTTGGGAGGCTGAGACATGAAGATCGCTTGAGACCAGCCTAGGCAATCTGGCGAGACCCCATCTCTACAAAGGAGGGAGGGAGGGTATGTAACCTAACACAAAAGGCACCTGGTCCTAAATCAAGGGAAGAGAGGGCTAGTTGGGAGCCTAAATTTCACCTGCACGCAGCCTACTTGTGTAGCTAATCCTTACTTGTACCCCACATCTCTATAACAAAAACAAACAAACAAAAAATACAAATGGAAAAAAAAAAAAAGCCAGGCATGGTGGCCCACGGCTGTAGTCCCAGCTACTTGGGAGATTGAGAGGGAAGGATTACCTGAACCCAGGAGGTCAAGGCTATGGTAAGTGGCGATCATGCCACTGCACTGCAGCCTGGGCGACAGAGTGAGAACTCTACTTAAAACAAAACAAAACAACAAACAAACAAACAAGAACAAACAAACTGAAACAACAGGTTAGAGATGAGATGTGGAGCTCAATAATTCTAATGAGTGCTCAGGTGATGCTATGTTGCCCATTCATGGACCATACTTTGATTAGACAAATTACTCACTAGTTAGCATTATTCATAGAGAATAGAGAATTCCCTGTTAATGGAGAATAATTAACTGATGAAACCCAAGTCAGGCATTCACTGTTATTCTAATTCTCATTTTTCTCTCCTATATATCCTTCTAAGACACAAATCTTGGATAAAGAAGATACTGTTTAGAATCCAGCAATGACTGAGAGTGTTTACTTCACAGGCTTTCTCATTATCTTATTAACTTTTTTTTTTCTTGACTGAAGTTAGAGACAGAGTGATGGCCTAGTCCACTGATCTGACATCGTATTAGTGCCAGCTTCAATATGGACCAGACCTGAGATCTTTCTCAAGTAATTTAATTGTCTGAGCATTTCATTTCTTATCTGAGAAATGAAGAGAGGATCTCAGAGTTTCTTTGTTGGACTCAACAACAAGAATGTATGTATTGACACTTGATCTAGGAATTGGTACATAAATAGAAGAATTTTTTTACTTATTTAATGTGGTGACAACAAATATGAAAATTTCCAGTGGAAAAAGGCTTATGGTCTAACATAGTCACCCATGAATGACAGTCAGTCTGCCTCTGAAGTGTCTGTTTTTTAAGGTAAAATTGTCTTTTCTTGGATTGCCTAGGCTGTAGCTCCTTTCTTAGTCTGAATAAAAGGAGGGAATTGATGGCAATTATAATTTCCATTTTGGCATGAGCCATGAATACTGTACCATAACCCTGCTGTTATAATGTAAAAGGAGAGCAGATTTGTTTCCTCTTCACCCCAAACTTCACTTGTACAGCTATCAACACGATATTTGCTATCAATATCTGTCAAATTTATTTTATGAACAACTTACACTATTAAACTTTTAAACAAAAATACATGTTCTCAAATGCTAAGTAGTAAGTTTCATGTTGTACTTGTGTTTCTGATCTCTTTCAGTCATCTATAAGCAAAAGAGGCAAGTTGTTCACTTCAGATTTGTAGGCCAAATAAGGCCCCCTTTTAAGCCAAACATTTGACCCAAGACAAGAGTTTATGGATCCTTGGCCACTGCCATGTGTTCTGAGATCCAAACCTAGGTCAATGTCTCATTCATGTGGTTGGCAAGTCACTTGTTTAATTAAAATACATGTGAATTTCAAATGCATGCCATGTAGTCAAGGATATGAAGATGTGAATTTTTTTAGGGACAGATGGGAAAACAAACCTGGTATTTACTTGTAAAAAACGTTATTGGGCTATGGCATGGCTTCTTCAGGTTAATAAGAAAGGTTAGACTCTGTATGCCCTAGACTTTTTATATAGAATCAAAATATGGATCCAAATTTAGCATAGCTCATTGATGCTGAGGGTGGATGGTTGGAGAACTGTCTATCTACCTATAGATATGCAGTGATAGTCTCTTACATAAAGACCTTTAAATTGCTTTTACCTTAATAAACATTAATGGAGCGCTTACGTTCGATGCAGTGTTCTAAGATATGTATATGCCTTATTTCATGTAATCTTCACAGAACCCGAAAAGGTAAGTAATGATTATCTTATTCATTCTAAATATATGTAAATGGTTGCAAAGAAATTAAATAACCATTTATCTCTTGATGGGTTTTTATAGCAAAACACAGAGCAGCCTGGTAGCCATTACCCTCAAGTAACTTGAGGGTAACTTGAAATGTGGCCAATCTGAATTGTGCTATAAATACAAAATGCACTCTGGCTTCAGAAAGTCAGTTTGAAAAAGAAATGCAAAATCTCAATTTTTGTTTTAGTACATAGACATATACATATCAGGACTACTCTGTTTATCTGACACTTAGCAATGTCATTTTCTGCTTTTCAGGGTGGTTTTAAGTACCTTCTCATAATATCAATGTGGTGAAAATGATAATATTTAGAATATACGGGGTTAACTAAAATAGATTTTTAAATTAGTTTTGAACATGGCTGCTAGAGAACTGAAAGCTATTGATATGGCTTGCAAAGTATCTCTGTCAGACAGCACTGATGGAGCATGTTATGTCTTGAGATGAAGTGTGGTAATACTTTATCTTTTGGATATATATATGTATTTTTAAGCAGTGACTTCAACATGTTCTGATGATTGGTTGGTAACCAGACTGAAAAGAAGGCCCTTTGATAATAGCACAGAAGTTAGAATTGAAGATATACACCTGGGAAATAACTGCCCTGTGACAAGACTGTTGTCATTTAACTACGAGTTTTCTTATCCTGTCACTTATTGTGGGATCAAGAAGGTTGTAAGTACCATGATGATTTTCTCTAAAACTTATTCTACATTTCTTTTTTCAGGAATACAGTCTCAAAAGTTCTTTCCTAATTAAAATTTTCAAGCATATTCATATTTCTTGCAGTGATCAATTCTAAGATAGGGGTCAGGTACTTATCTCCTTAATGGGAACATTTCAGAAAAGGGGTTTTAGAAAGGTCCTTCTCGATTTCACCACCCCCATTTGCTGTCAGATTTCGATATTTTGGAACACTGTGAATATGTGAAAATGGGGGGCTATTTTGGAAAGGGTAAATATACTTTAAAACAGACCCAGAGACAAAAGATGTTTTCTGTTCCTCATTTGGTGGTGGAGAAGAAGTTAAGGAACCAGAAAAAAGTGGGGGATAATAGATCTCAAATGGGCATGGTGGCTCACACTTGTAATTCTGGCATTTTGGGAGGCTGAGGCGGAAGAATTGCTTGAGTCCAGAAATTTGAGACCAGCCTGGGTAATATAATGAGACCCAGTCACTACAAAAAAAAAAAAAAAATTAGCCAGGTGTGGTGGCACACTCCTGTAATGTCAGGTACTTGGAAGGATCACCTGAACCCAGGAGGTCAAGGCTGTGGTGAGCCATGATCATGCCATTGCACTCCAGCCTGTGTGACAGACTAAGACCCTGGTTCAAAAAAAAAGAGGATATCTTACTCAGATCTATTTTCTGTTAAGTTAATGTAAAATGCCATCTTCAGCATTTTCTAAAACTAACAGATTCTATTAAAATGATTAAAGCACGAAAATAATTTAATGGCTTCTGTTGAAACTCTCAATCATTTCAGGTGTTCCAAGGGAAGGATGTTGCCATATTATCTGAGATCAGTTATAGACCAACATTGAACATTGCCTATGAATTTCCAGTGGCTTGCTTTGTGAGGAGGTATGTGTTACCAGCTACTTCCCTGACACATTCTCACATTTATTCTTTCATTGATGAATGTTTTTGTTAATTAACCTATTAAAAAATTCCTTAGGTTCTAAAATTTTTCTAATTCTTAAGCTAATTTTCAAGCATATGGAAGAGTTGAAGTAATTTTGTATGAACACCTATATATCTAATACATAGATTCTACTATTTTTCTCAACTATATCATGCATCCCTTTCCCACCCATCAATTTTTTTGATGTAATTGAAGACATGAATGCAAATACAATTTCCCCCAACTAATTCAGCATACATATCATGAATTAGGGATCAGTATTTATTTAAAGTTATTATTATGATTTTTTTTTTTTTTTTGAGTTTGGGTCTCACTCTGTCATCCAGGCTGGAACACAGTGGCACAATCATGGTTCACTGTAACCTTGACCTCATGGGCTCAGGTGATTCTTCCACTTCAGCCTCTGTAGTAGCTAGGACTACAAGTGTGCACAACTAGACCCGGCTATTTTATTTTTATTTTTATCTTTATTTTATAGAGATGAGGTCTCGCTATGTTGCCCAGGCTGGTCTCGAACTCTTAGGCTCAAGCAATCCTCCTGCTTTGTCTTCCCAAAGTACTGGGATAACAGGCATGAGCCATCACACCCAGCTGCTTTTTTTATTTGTTGTACAGATGAGGTCTCACTAACTTATTTTTTAAAGAAGAATTTACATATAATTGAGTATGTAAATATTTCACAAGTGTATACATTTGTTATCTCAGTTTTGTGTTTAACACAGAACCCTAGCAAAATACATAAGTCTATGGTCACTGTGGAAAATAACTCTTCCCAACTGGCTTCTGCTTGCCATACCTCGCTGTTCTTTTTTAACTTATTCTTTATTAATATTGTATTCTTCATAGAATTTAACATGGAGGATTCCTAGTTAGTAGTTGCCTCCCAATATATTCAGACTTAACTCTTGAAATAAAAGTGTATAGCTAAGTTAGTAATGGTCCCAAATCATTCATGCTTGCTTTCTTTTTCCAGTGGCAGAGGTGTCACATATTCCCACATTTAAGTAGTAGATGAGAAATAAATGCTCAAAGTGATTATAAAGACAAAGAAACAAAACTTAAGTAACTAAAATTCCATATTTCTACATAACCATTTGTACTTTTAAATTGTGTATGGAATTTAAATCAGTGAAAGTGCAAATAACTAGCTATTATTAGTTAACTTGTATTTCTTTTCTTTCTTTTCTTTTTTTTTTTTTGAGTTGGAGTCTCACTCTGTCACCCAGACTGGAGTGCAGTGGCATGCTCACGGCCACCGCAGCCTCGATCTGCTGGGCTCAAGTGGTCCTTCTGCCTCAGTCTTTCAAGTAACTGGAACTACAGGCGCAAGCCATCACGCCTGGCTACGTTTTTGATTTGTTGTAGAGACAAGGTCTCACCAAGTTGCCCAGACTGGTCTTGAATCCCTGAGCTCAGACAATCCTCTTGCCTCGGCCTCCCAAATTGCTGGGATTACAGGTTTGAGCCGCCGCACCCAGCAACTCATAGTTCTACTGAATATTAATATATTATAATAAGTATTATAATATATTGAAGTAGAATTTTTAAACATTTATTATAGATTTGTGGGGTACAAGTGAGGATTAACTACATAAGTAGGTTGTATACAGGTAAAGTTTCGGCTTCCAGGTGGTCATCACTCCTCCTGATAGTGGACCAGGTACGCTTTGTGTTGTCACGTGCCCCCCATCCTCCTAAAGTGAACCTTCTTTTCCTTTTTAGTTATTATTCATATTGTCTTTTCTGTAACTTTTTAAAAATGGAATTATAGCATGTATGCTTTTGTGTCTGGCTTCTTTTATTCAGCATGTTGCTGGAGATTCATTTATGTTGTATTCTAGTAGCTTGTTTCTTTACGTTACTGAGTGGTATTTCATTGTACATTTTAATATTGTGATGAAGACTTGCACTTCATTCTTTGGCTATTGTGAACAAATCTGATATGACCATCTACTTGCAAGTCTTTGTGCTAGTGTATGTTTTTATTTCCTTTGAGTGAATACCAAAGGAGGATCGCTTGATCATAAGGAAAGCATGTGTTCAGTTTTGTAAGAAATATTCTTCTAAATAAAATATTCTAATTTGTATTTATACCAGGAATGTGTGAGAGTCTGGTGGTTTTGCCATGTGATGTTGCCAGTCTTTTTATTCTAGCCATTCTAATAGGTGCATGGTAGTAGCTTACAATTTAATTTGCATTTTTCTGATGACTTATTAGTGCTCACTGGCTATGTATATATCCCTTGTGAGCTGTGTGTTTTGCTCATTTTTATTGTATCATCTGTCTTAAGTTATCAGTGTTCTTCATATATCTAGAAGACTTGGACTTTGTCAGACATATTTTGCCCTAGTCCTGATCGCTTATTCATTGTCTTGGTGGTATCTTTTGATGAGTAGACATCTTTACCTTTGAAGTTTAATTGATAGACTTTTCCTTTTAGGGTTATTACTTTTTGTTCTGCCTTAAAATTATTTGCTTATTGCCAAATATTTTCTTCTAATGCTTTATGGTTTTGGATTTCTTTGGGTTTATAATCCATCCGAACTTAATTTTCATATGCAGTGTGATGAAGGTTGAGTTTCTTCTCTTTCCTTGGGGATGTTCTGTTGCTACATCACCATTGGTTGAAATGACTTTTTGTTTATTCTTGAATTGTTCTGACTCTTCTGTTATGATCATATAAGTTTGGATTTCCCTAGCTCTCTTTCAGTATCCACTGAGTCACTTGATCTTTGTCAATGCTGTCTTGACTGCTCAAACTTCATTTGCCAGTTAGCAATGTCATTTTCAGTCATTCAGCATGATTTTACACACATTCTCACAGTATCCTTATACTTCGTGATGAATGAAAAAGGTCAGACAAAATGAAGGCACTTGGCAAACAATGACTTAAGACCGCATTTTTAAAAACTTCTCTGTTTTTCAAATGTCACCAGTCATCTCTAAGCCTGTGCTGTCTAACATAGAAGCCAACTGTAACATCTGTATTTAAATGAATTAAAACTAAACACAACTAAACATGAAGTTTGTTAGTTGTACTAGCTACTTTTTTTTCAAGTGCTCACCTCAATAGCAGCAGGGAGCCAGAGGTAACATATCATACAGTGCAGACTTAGTACATTTCCTTTATTGTAGATAATTCTATTGATCAGTGCTATTATATCTGAATAAACACAGTTCTTAACTGGACAGTAGCTAATGATCATAAAAGTTCACGTTGCTTTTAAAGAAGTGGTGATGAGCTTTAAATAGCAAGTCCTGCATTTTTTGTCAGTTGGCTTTAGATTAGTATAATAAAGTATTAGAGTTGAAAAAGAATAAAAGATGACTTGACTTCCTAAGTAAGTTATGGAAGAGAAGGAACATTGAGAATTTCTGATGTTTTAGGTACTGTAATAGCAGTTTTCTAAAATCATCTCACTTAATCTTAATTCTGTAAAGCACGAGCTATAATCTTCATTATTGATGAAAGCACTGAGGTATGTAGCTATTATATGAGCTACCAGATGTCAAGGCTAAAATGTATTAGAGCCAGAACCCCATTTGATGGATACCACATTATACCCAGAACTTCTGAAAAACCTAACAATCTGTTCTTTAGTGTCCTCTAGAAAAGAGGTATTAGATGATCTCTAGGCCTGATGATAGGGAAACTAAGTCCTGCATTCTGGATGTGATGATATTTGTCTTTGGTTTTCTAAAGGACATGCTTTACTGGCCATGAGAAACTTTTACAAATTGATGTGAGTCCTTCATATTTCCTGGAACAAAGGTAGAATATGTGCCTGGTGTACCTTCCTTTAATCTGAGGAGCTATGTGTTTCAAAAACTTCCATTCAAATTAAACTCCAGTGGCTATAATATTGCTATATTTTTGGTATCCTACTGAATTGATCCAGGGGTTGACCCCTGACTTGGACAATGCCAATCAGTTTTTCAAACAGTCTTTGTAAATTTGTTGGCCTCTGAGTAGGTAAAGGCTATAAGATTTTTTTTTAATGAGCTATCAGTTTGGTCTAGCTACCTTTTTGCAGTTGATATCGGTGTGTTCACCTTTTAATAAGCCATTAGACAGTCTAAACTTGTAAACAGGTTTTTTTGGTATTCACTACTTTTAACTATGCAATGTAAAATCTCTCAATGCTAAACAACATCTTGAAGATTATTCTCTGGTCATTTGACTTGTGAAACTCTAGTGGAATATAATTTAACACTACAACTTCATATATAACTTAGTTTTCTTCTCTTTCCCCTAGTTCCAGCTATGCTGGAGGTCTAAGGTTTTGGAGTAGATTCCAAAATATGATCTCTTTTTGTGGTCTTAATTTATCTTCTTCCACCTTTTCCGCATATGCTGGGTAATGGTGTTAAGACATGGAGAGGGAAAATGCTTCTTCACCGAGACAAATGTAGATCTCCATGGCCAACACTGACTGACCGTGGATGTCTTCTCTGTGGCCAGTCTAAATGCTGGTCTTCTGCACTTCATGGCTTCTAAATGGGTCTATCATGAACATGAGATTTGTTCTTTGGATACCTCACCTGGCCTTCTTAAGGGGGATCTTGGCAAGATGGTTCAATCCCAACTACTATGTAGGTATCCACTAAGCTCTCAAGAAAAGAATTATTTTAATAGGAAATGATGGAAGTAAGGGCCATTATACTGAATCATCTGCCTGCAGGCCATTTTCTCCTAAATCCAATAGGTCAGGACATATTAGCCTTTCTAATCTCACAAAGAGATATCAACATTTGAATGAGATTTTAGCCTCTTTACGTATACACTCTGAATCTGAGTCATTCTGGAACTGCCTACATATTGGTTTTGGAAGATGTGAGGACCATCTTTTTTCCCCCCTCATATGCAGGGAAAGAAAGAACAGCAGTGGGAGCAAACACTGCAACTTCTAAAATAGGATGGTGAAGGGTTGAGATGGTAGTTAATGATGGTGGAAACTGCTACATAACCTTTAAATGGGGTGGGGAATCCCTCTCCTGCTAGGCTGAGTCTGGTGGTAGAATCTTTCCTCACATATATGGGTCTCTGTTTTTAATTTCAGATCTAGGGTATGTGTGGCTTAGTGGTAGTAGATTTGGTGGTTGAGAGTTATGGTCCATTTAACCATTGAAAGAAAATCTGTCACATCTAGCAATCATTTTACTGTTTGAAGTTTTACTTTGGGGCTCTAGGTCAATAGGCAACATCCTATTTAGGATTCTGTCACAAAATTTTAATTTAGATTCAATGAACTAATTTGCCTTTTGTCCCCCCAAGCCAGTTACTTTGGATTTTTTAAAATCACTTATAATGAACATAAGTCTAGTTATTATATCTGTTTCCCATGAAAACACCTGTACAACTGTGAATCCCATGCTTTTTGCTCTTCTAGGTTTAGATTTCCATTTGTACTGAATTTTGGAATGAATGGGATTGATGCCAACACCTTGAATGATAGCCCTCAAAAAACAAAAGAAGGGCAAGAATCATCAACTTCCACACAAAATAAAAAATGTGAACCTAATTTTGGCAGTGTTAATAAGGTGAGGATATTTAGGCTGTTCATTTTATAGTTAACTGGAATTTGTTAAATATAACCTCAATAAAGGAAATTATGTAAATTATATTTGAATGATATATGCTCAGATTGCTCTAGTCTTAATGAAAACCCTAGAGACTTGGGTATCATAGGCTATACTAGGATATAGTCATAGTTTGCTTGTTAGTTGCACGTAAACATGAATAGTTTCCATACTGGTCAGTTTCCTTAGCCATTATCTCAGGTACTAGACTGTTCATTTTCAATATAGTTTATGACAAATTCAAATAGTCCTCATAGAAAACCCATCCCAAGTCTCTAATTTCATACTAATGCCTGCAGAAAAATATGAAATGTGTGTAAATAATATATGTAAATGATATTATAAAAATAATAGAAGTGGGAACATTGGTAAACTAGGCTTGAAAATTCAGGGGAATTTGCTATATCTGGTTAGTACTCTTCCTAAAATTAATACCTGTAAGAAAACACGCTTCTTCATAAAGTTTTTCTTTCTACTGAGCTTATTTTAAAAGGGTGTCACAAAACTTGTGCCTATAGCCAGTGGCCTTGAAGTTGACACTTCATTAAAATATAAACTTTGTACTAGAGATCTGAAAACCATTTAAAATCAAAGTTGAGTTGTATGGTATAATTCCTGATGTCATCATAATCTCAGAAAAGCAGTGATTTAGCCAATACTTAGATGCCAATCACTTCCAATAGCATAATCATCTAATGTGTGTATTCAGTATAGTTGTGTAATGTTATAGCTTTTATTTGAGGATAGAGTCCATTCTTCACAATTCTTCAACTGAGCATCGATGAGTTCTCTGAATAAGAGTTAAATGGGAGCAACTACTATTAACTGCTTCCTCCCCCCACCACAGGAAAAGCTATCCATGAGCCACTGCATCAATGATGCCTGTATTGCTGCATCCTCTCTTCCCTAAGGCACAGGAGCCAAGTGATACATGCTTGCCTGGAAGTCAGTTTCAGTAATGCTGTTAATGTGTCTGCCCAAAGATGAGTAGTCATGTCTGTTACTTCAATACCTTTGGAATTTTGGATGGCATAGATATAGACATAGATATATAGTTAAACTTTTTAATGAGCTAATTTTAAGTGAGATTGCCATTCTAATTTTGTGAAGTCGAGTTCATACCTAATAAAGATTACCTGTGTTCACTGTGTGTACTTTTGTGATGACAGATTTAACATTCTATTGAGCATTTTAAGGATTTAGTTCCTGGGAGGGGGAAAAATAGAAAACTTATGATGGACACACAAAAAAAGAAAAATGTCTCTCCCCAGAATTTATTCTTACTAAAGCTGAATGAAAGTACCTCTCTTTACCCCTCTAGTTAGAAGTGGGTATTTTTATTCTAAAGAGAATACAAAGACATATAAACAACCTAAGCCATCTAGAATTTGCTGTATAACTTAATTGAGTGCTAGACTTGGTCAACTAACCAGCACCGAACTCTACCAGTTTACTGACTTTCAATGCTTTCCATGATAACTGAGTTGGAACAGAGTTAGCCGGGACTCACTGAAAAATTTGAAAATGCCTTAAATGAAAACAGTGGTAAATTTTATCATCCTATCAATATATTTGTAATTCTTTTATTTTGAATTCCTTTGACCTTGAGTAAAATTGAAAATGCAGGATAATTTGGCCTAATTGCTCATTTTAATAAATCTTAGTAGATTTTTGACTACTCCTGGAATACGGATTCTAATTAAAATAACAACCAGGGCTGGGCGTGGTGGCTCAGCCTGTAATCCCAGCACTTTGGATTGCCTGAACCTGGGGATTCGTGACCAGCCTAGGCAACTTGGTGAGACCTCATTTCTACAATCACACACACACACACACTAGGTGGGTGTGGTGGCACACTGGTAGTTCCGGCTATGTGGAAGGCTGAGGCGGAAGAATCGCCTAAGCCAAGCAGATCGAGAGGTCGAGGCTGTGGTGGCTGTGAGTGTGCCACTGCACTCCAGTTCCACCCTAGGCAACATGAGTAAGAGAGACTCCAACACAAAAAGCAAAAAAAAAAAAAGCCATTTTTTCATCCTTATTGCAATAGGATGTTTGCATTTATTAATTCAACAATTGCTACAGTCATGAGGCAGTAACGCATTATCTCAACTTTTTAATATTTTATTTTTTATTATAAGATGTGGGGTACAATTCAGGGTTAGGTATACAAATGCTGATTATGCAGGTACCCTTGTTGATGAGGTACCCCTCCCTCCCCTAGCAGTTTCCCTCAACTGCCAATCCCACCCCTTCCCTGACAGTTTTCCACTACTGTCAATCGCTTTCTTATAGTATTGTAATTGTTCAAGGTCAGCTTATGAGTGAGAACATATGGTACTCTGTTCTTTG
>NW_007258040.1:123977-126176 GCF_000164805.1 Carlito syrichta | reverse complement strand
TGCTGGGCTCCAGCGATCCTTCCGCCTCAGCCTTCCGAGTAGCCGGAACTACAGGCGCGTGCTACCACGCCCGGCTCATTTTTTGATTTTATTGTAGAGATGAGGTCTCGCTGCCCAGGCGGGTCTCGAACCCTCAGGCTCAGGCAATCCACTCACCTCAGCCTCCCAAAGGTGCGGGATTACAGGCTGAGCCACCGAGCCCGGCTGTTTGTCCTCCTTTATGGCTGCATAATATTTCATTGTGTATATGTACCACATTTTTAAAATCCAGTCTAGCTTTGATGAGCAGCATGGTTGGTTCCATGTTTTTGCTATTGTGAGTAGAGTTGCGACAAACATCCGTGGCCAGGTATCTTTTGTGTAGAATAATTTGAGTTCCTCCGGTTATATTCCCAATAGGGGAATTTCTGGTTCTTTCAAAAATCACAAAAGTTACAATATTGAACTAAACTGACTAAAATCCCTAGATGTCAGAATGAAATTTTTGATTTAAGATTTAGATGCTTGTAGTTTTAGACCTTAATTTTTGATTCTTAATTTTTGACACTTTGAAAATTCTTATAAGTTGTTTTCAAAATTAACTTTAAACGTAATATGTCACTAAATTCTAACCACTTTCATGTTGAGTTCAGTAGTAGACAGCATACCAAAGGACAGCAAGATAGCTAATACTTTTCTGTCTTAATTTTTATTTACTAAGGATTTATGCTGTTATGGAAATGAAGAAACAGCATTTCTGTCTTAAAGAATCTTAATTTTATGGCCAGGCATGGTGGTTCATGACTGTAATCCCAGAACTTTGGGAGGCTGAGGCAGAAGGATTGCTTGAGCCTTGAGTTCGAGACCATTCTGGGCAATATAGCAAGATCTAACCCCTATTTAAAAAAAAAAAAAGTCAGGTGTGGTGACGCATGCCTGTAGTTCCAGCTACTCAGGAGGGTGAGGTAGAAGGATTGCCAGAGTCCAGAAAGTTGAGACTGCAGTGAGCTCTGATTGTGACATTGCACTCCAGTCTGGGTAACAGAATGAAACCTTAAAAAAAAATCTTATTAATTTTCTGGAGGTACAGTAGTGACAGGATGACCAGTTAGAAAATTATTATGGTAGCCTAATTTGTTAAATTTCAATATGTGTTTTCATATTGAAAGGTTCGAGTTGAGGTGGTGAAAAGTGGTGCAACAGAGGGTATATTTTTAAAGGGTGTAAAAACAATGTGAGGGACACACTGGAATCAAGGATGTCTCCTGGGATTGAGGGTTTAGGGTGAATTGTGGTGCTACTTAAATGGAAAGGAGTTATTGAGAGTTAGCAGTTTGTATTTATACAGCTTAAGAAATTCAGTATCTTTTAGTTCTTACCACTTGGTTTTGCTTGTTTTCTATCTCTGTGTCTTGAGGTCTCCAACAGTATTCAAATAGCCTTTTTGCTAATCACTTCAAAAAGTCTGGGCCAAAGCTTAATGGGGTTAGAAGAGTAAGCAGGTTTTTCCCTCCTCAAAGTACTCTTGAGAAAATATAGAATAAAGAAGCTAAACTGAAGGTCACTTCTGTGGGTACCCTGGTCAAAGAATTGTTTGGAGTAGGAGGGTAAGGAGTCAGATGGGTGAGATCAGAGAGAACTTCCACAATTGTTGGCATCAGAATAATCCTAACAAAGGTATTTAAATAATGGATTCTTCTGACTCCTCTGCTTCTAACTTACGTAGTCAACCTAGATAGTAGCAGAGAAAACTGCTGCAAGATTTGTGGTTTAATTATGAGAAAGCTAACTGAATATTTCTACATATGAGTTCATTATGATAAAAGATGCTTTGGGTAATACAAGGAATTATACATGTGGTCCCTGACAAGAATACTTTGGACAAAATGTCTAACTTTTGGAATTTAAAATTTCATCATGAGGTTGCCTTATTTTGTATGTGTGTTAGGGAAAAGTTGTTTTACACTGGGGCAAGATCACAGTGGTGGGATAGTTCAAGTTACCTCAAATTTTACAAAAACAGACCAGGCAACTAACATATTGAAAGAAAGCACACAGACTTATCTTCAAAACTAAGTGATGAGGTTTCCACACAAATCCTAGAATACAATGGATGGAACCAACTGGCAATGGGAAATCCTCTACAGATTTCATGCAAGTTCAGAGAAAATTGCTAATAGGATTCTTTTTTTTTTTTTTTTTTTTAAATTGGACCAATGA
>NW_007258040.1:118548-123648 GCF_000164805.1 Carlito syrichta | reverse complement strand
CCTCAGCTTCCAAGTAGCCGGAATTACAGGCATGTGCTACTATGCCTGGCTGATTTTTGATTTATTGTAGAGATGAGGTCTCGCCAAGTTGCCCGGGTGGGTCTCGAACCCGCGGGCTCAGGCAATCCACTCATAATTTTTTTTTTTTTAATAGTAATATCCATTATGCTTGTTAAATTGTTTATCAGTTTAATGATTTATCCCTTGATTTTCTTTTTTTGATAAGTTGACTAACTTCAATGGAAATTCTTTCCATTAGCATGATGTATTTCTGTGCTTGTTATTGATGCCTTTATTTTTTCCCATTTAGCAATAGATTACCTTTTTAAAATAGAGTGTGGTACTTGTGTTGAAGTGAGATAACCCTACATAGTCCTTTTTTTCTAATATATTAAACACACTCCAACCAAGATTTAATCAAGAGGATCCATGATTTTTATGTTGGCAAATTCAATAACTCATTCCTAGTTTTTATCTTATCAGCAATATCAAACAATTATTTCCCTCTAGAAAAGTTTTTAAAAAAATCTAACTTCCACAGTGTACTGTCCTTTCTCAGTGATCATCGTATATCTTTAGAAGACCTTCTTTGGTTGAAATGTCTGCTTTTTCAATTTATTGGTGTTCTTAGGGCTTAGCCATTGTCTCTATGTATTACTCCGTTGGAGAGCTTATTCAAACTAATTACTTATTTAATGCCGCCCTACTGATGCCTTCAAGTTCCATCTCAAGCCTGGTCTAGCCCCTTAAAATATAGACTCAATTATCCATTTTTCTGTACAACATATCCATGTGGCTGTTTGATAAAATGCTTAACCATGATACATATAACATGAATGCGCCTCTTCGTCTCCCTATTCCAAACGTCCACCTTCAGTCTTCCCAGCCCAAGGTCACAAAAATATTATCTCTTATGTATTCCTCTAAACGATTGAGTTTTGCCTTTCACAATCAGATTCATAATACAATGGTTTTAATTTAATTTTTAGTTGTAAGATATGCATAATATAAAATGTACCATCTTAAACATTTTTAAGCATATAGTTCAGTAGTAAGTACATTTACATTGTTGTGCAACCAGTCTCCAGAACTCTTTTCAGTTTATAAAACTGTAACTCTATACCCACTAAGCAACAACTTTCCAGCCACCATGTGATAATTGATGGTATGCCGAATTTTTCATGTCAGGACCCCTTTACACTATTAAAACTATTGAATTCCAAAGAGTTTCTATTTGTGTCTAAATCTTTTGTTTCTTTGCTTATCCATCCAATTACCACATTATAAACAAAAATGAATGTAATATTAAATGGTTTAATAATAAGCCCATCCTTTAACCATAAGTAAGATACTTTTTTATGAAAAATAATTTTTCTAAAAAGAGTGACATTGTTTTACATTCACATTTTTGCAAGTCTGTTTTCTGTCTTAATAGAAGACATCTGGATTTAGTCTTTGTGATATGTCTCTTTGGGTAAAATATGTAAAGGAAACTTCCTAACACAGATACGTATTTGGAAGAGAAGAGTATTTTAATAGCCTTTTCAGATAACTGTGTCTATTTTCAACACCACAACAAAACTTGACAAGGGGTAATATCTTTGAGGTTTGTTGCAATGTCTATATCAGTAAGCTGTTCTTACTTTTTACTTATTTACATTAAAATTCACTGCTTCCTCTTGTGCTCTGCCCATGCACACTTCTGTAACATCATGCATTGATCATTTGGAAAATATTAGTTTAGAGTTATACAGATCTTCTAAACGGTGACATATTTCTTTGTGCAACATAAAAAATCATAGTTACATCACTGAGCTGTCAGGCTCAATGTAAAAAATACAAGTCTTCCAAAATTCTAGTTTTTGCTTGTAAGCTTGAATTTTATCACTAGATATAAATAGTTCTCTTTGAAGTAATTTCCAAAAAAAGTCAAATATCCATTCTTTCAAGTAAAGATGGTGTTCTATGTAAAACTGGCTAGTTTAGCACACAACTCAAACAATTACATGGAGCTTTTCTTTTTTCTTTATTTTATTTTATTTTTTTGAGTTGGAGTCTCACTCTGTCGCCCAGACTGGAGTGCAGTGGCTGCTCCTGGCCACCACAGCCTCGACCTGCTGGGCTCCAGCGATCTTTCCACCTCAGCCTTCCAAGTAACTGGAACTACAGGTGTGTGTTACCATGCCTGCCTAATTTTTTTTGATTTATTGTAGAGATGAGGTCTTGCCAAGTTGCCCAGGTTGATCTTGAATCTGCAGGCTCCCAAAGGCGTGAGATTACAGGCTGAGCCACCAAGCCCGGCTGGAGCTTTTCACTGGGAACAATTTCATGCTTTGATAATGCAGCAGGAGTGGAAAACTGTGGTGATTCCTAAAAGATCTAAAAATCGACCTTCCATATGACCCCGCAAACCCCCACTGGGAATATACCCGAAAGAACTCAAATCACTCTATAAAAAAGATACCTGTACACGTATGTTTATCGCAGTGTTCACAGTAGTAAGAACATGGTGCTGCCCATCAAAAGAGGACTGGATAAAAAATGTGGTATGTATACACAATGGAATATTATGCAGCCATAAAGAAGAAAAAATCATGAACTGCACGGCATCTGGATGGACTTAGAGTCTATAATACTGAGTGATCTTTTACAGAAACACAGAACTGAGTATTACATGTTCTCACTCATTAGCAGACCTTGAACAATTATTCTAATACTATGAGAGAAAGATTGACAGTAGTGGGAAACTGCCGGGAGTGGGGCAGAGAAGCGGGGTTGTCAGTAGTAGGAATCTCCCTGGGGAAGCGGGGGCACACTTCATCAACAAGGGTATCTGCATAATGAACATTTGTATACCTAACATTGAATTGTACCCCACATCTTTAAAATAAAAAAATTAAAAGATAAAAAACCCAAGTTTTAAAAACCTAAAATTAAAAAATAAAAGAAACTGTTACAAACCTGAAAAAAAAAAGATAATGCAGCAGGAGAGCATTGTGTGTACTTTTTATCACTCAATATAATAAGAAGACATGCACTCAACTGTTGACATTTAACAAAATGACTTTTTACTGCTTCAAGTCTGAAATGACAATGGCTTTTTTAACCTTTATCCTGAATCTATGAGAGTGAAGAATACAATGAAGATTGACACAGTTTGGCACCACTGCCTTGCTTGGTGCTCAGGAGGCGGCAGTGCTTACCAGTTTTGTTTTTGTTTTTTTTAGCCAGGGTCTCACTCTGTCACCAGGCTGGAGTGCAGTGGCATGATTCCAGCTCACTGCAGCCTCAACCTCCTAGAACTTTGGCGATCCTTTGGCCTAAGCTGGGACTACAAGCACATGTCACCATGCCTGGCTAATTTTATTTTTTTGGAGTGACGAGGTCTTACTATATAGCCTGATCTTGAACTCCTGGGCTCAAGTGATCCTCCTGCCTTGGCCTCCCAAATGCTGGGATGACAGGCATGAGTCACTGCGCCAAGACCCCACCATTGTTTCTGCACACCTGTGCAGATGTCAACATGGTGAAAAAGACAAATAATGTCTTTGTATCATTGTGAAAATAGTTTCGGTCCTGTGGACCACTCAGTCATCCAAGGACCACATACTGAGAAACACTGTGGTAGAATAATGTCCTTATTTGTTGGAAATACACTCTAAAATATTTAGGGGCAGGGGGCTATTACATCAGCAATTTACTCTCAAAAGACCCAGAAAAAAATAAAGGTTATTTTGTAGTAGTACCATTTCTAGTACCATTTCTCTAAGTTAGAAATTATTTTTAAACGTTTTTTGTTTTTATCTCTGCTTTATCTTTACCCATTTTATATTAAAGTATATTTAAATACCATTACCCTCTCACAGCAAAATTCTGTACCAAAATTGGAACTTCAAGAAAATGTACTTTATTCATTCTGTGGCTTGGAGTACTCCTTGAAACATTGGAGGAAGTCCTAAAACTAACTGCTTACGTTTGAGAAAAAAAGTCATACATTATATATTTTTTTGTACACTATTAACTTTGGTTTGACTGTTCACATTAATGCCTTTAATACAACGAACTTATGAGGGACACACCTAAAAACCCAGAATTATTTTTTGGAGGGTAGGCCCTTATGGTACAGGCTTCCCCCACTAGGTAAGTTTTCTAGGAACCCATGGGCATCAGTGTACCAGCTAGTGTTGTTGTGAGAGTCTGCGTTAGGCTTCAGTGATTTTGTTTTGGAGATTCTTTAAACACATTTGCCCATTTCATGATGGGAGATCTAAGAGTGCATCTGCTCAATATCGTGCTAAGTGTTCAGCAATTTTTGACCAAAAACGCATGACCTCTGTGTCTCACCCTTCCTATTCACCTGATCTCACTCTGAGTGATTTCCCGCAGCCCCCTACCCCCGTGAAATAAGCCCTCAAAGGGAAATGTTTTGCTGATGTGGAAGAGGTGAAACAAAACACAGCAGTAGCACTAAAAGGCATCAAAATCGACAAGTTCAAAAACTGTTCTGAGCAGTGGAAAAAGCATCTTGATATGTGCATTGCATCAAACAGAGAGTACTTTGAAGGTGACTGAAGTTTAAACATGGGAAAATAAATACACAATTTTTAATAAATAAGTTCCATTTTGGGGGGTCCCTCTCACATAAGATAGTATAAGCATGAGCCTTAGTTTGTATTTAACTAAATTTCCCAAATTTACATAGAAAAATGCCCAATGACTCCAGAGTCTATGCTCTTAACCAATAGACCCTGATGCCTTTTGGGACAATGATGGATGTTTATATTGGTATGATTTAATAGGTTAATATAAAGTTAACCACTTCTAGATGATAAAAATGTTAATAAAGCCGGGCTCAGTGGCTCAGCCTGTAATCTCGCACCTTTGGGAGGCTGAGGTGAGTGGATTGCCTGAGCCCGTGGGTTCGAGACCCTCCTGGGCAGCGAGACCTCATCTCTACAATAAATCAAAAAATCAGCCGGGCGTGGTAGCGCATGCCTGTAATTCTGGCTACTTGGAAGGCTGAGACAGAAGGATTGCCGAGACTACGGTGGCCGGGAGCGGCCACTGCACTCCAGTCTGGGCGACAGAGTGAGACTCCAG
>NW_007258040.1:114498-118528 GCF_000164805.1 Carlito syrichta | reverse complement strand
AAAAAAAAAAAAAAAAAAAAAAAAAAAAACAACCAAAAAACATGTGGACTAACCCTTGTCTTTCTCCAATAATCTTTCCCTTTTGTGGTTGGTGACTGGATCCTTCCGGCCCTTTTGATGCAGAGCACTGTGTGTGTTACAGCTTTGGGGATCTCGTTGTCCACCAGAGAATGTCACATTGGAAGTAGAAGTCCTTTTTAAACACATAGGGAAGCCCTGTGCATACTCATTTGAGGGCAGATTGTAACATTGAAAATATAATTCAGATATGACTAAAACAATAACAGGCATTTAATTCAGACTCTTTGGATTTTATTTACTGTCAACCTTTGATTTCCAACTTCCCTTGAAACTAAACAGTCACATTCACACCATGACTGACATTGCTAGAAAATAAAAATCTATAACTGGAACATTTATTCCACTTGAGTGTTAAAATGAATATATATTTATTATACATATAAAGTTATGTTTGTATATGTTGTGTACATGTATAAAATGTCCTCCTATAAGTATAAGGCTTGAAATGACTGAAATAACTAAAACACTAATTTAGAAAGAATAAACGGAAATAGAATTTCTTATCTTCTCAAACTGAGAGAGCTGTTTTTTCTTTGGGCCCCTTTCTCCTCCTACAGATTGATGTTCCTGGTCAAGTCATTTTACCATTTCTGCTTTGATTCTTTCAGCCAGACCTGTAGAAATGAACAAATAATACCCTTTTGTTTTCAAATATGTAATATTTAGGTTTTTCACATATTAGAAACTTATGATACCTGAACATTAAGTAGTAAAAACAGGATCCTACAATTTAGTGTTTATTGGAAGTGTTACATGTGATGCCAGCTTCCCAGTTTTTTTTTTAAACAGGCTTTGTAAAGACAGTTACTAAATAAAATTTTTAATTTATTTTTTCCTGATAAGCTTCTTTGACCTTCGGTGTTTGGAAATCAGGAGAGCCTCAGCCTTTGGGTGGTTTACACTGTGATAATTTTGCCCCGTGGCTTACCCAGTTAAGTAGGTAATTGAAGGCAGCTGAGTCTAGGGAACCACATAAAATCATTTAAATCAGTCACCATTTTCTGCTTCCTGGATAGTCTTGTGTTGGAGGTCTGCCCAGATGAAGGACTCTATGACTTTAGAAGTACTGATTCTTCTTGTTACCTTGATTTGGTCTGATGCTGTGACTATCGATGGTAAATGACCAGTTTTAGAAGGGGTGATTTTTAATATAATGGTAGTTCTCCATACAGGTTTTCTCCTCCCTGCAAAGATCTGATCTTATTATAATTTTCTAGAAGGGAAACACTTTCAGGCCAAGTAGACTTGTGTCAATATACTGAAGAGACATTTTATTTTTCTCCCTAAATGTCTGCGTTCTCAGGCTTTTATTTCTCTCTCTGTTTTGGTCTTCTCTCTATCTCAATCTTCCTTTGCAGAGATTCTTCAGAAATGGTCCTTGGCTATATGTTTTAGTCTAATGTTCAAACCTACTGCCAATTACTGGTACTTGATTATATCATATTGTAATATACTTGGTTGTATCTTAATTGACCTTTCTGCTTACAGACTTTTCATATTTCCACTTGATAATATTGTTATCTTTTTTGAGTTGGAGTCTCACTCTATTGCCCAGGCTGGAATGCAATGGCACACTCATGGGTACTGCAGCCTTGACCTGCTGAACTCAGGTGATCCTCTCACTCGGCCTTCCAAGTAGCTGTAACTACAGGCATGCGCCACTACATATGGTTAATTTTTCTTGATTTATTGTAGAGATGAGGTCTTACCAAGTTGCCCAGTCTGGTGTCAAACCCCTGGGCTCAGGCAATTCTCTAGCCTCAGCCTCCCAAAGTGCTGGAATTACAGGCAAAAGCCACCATGCTCAGCCTCTTTTGTTCTCTTTTTTGCTCTGAACTTCATTTATGTCAAACTCATCAATGGTTCTGCAAAGCCAGTCGTATAAAGCTAAATCAAAGTGCTCTCTACAAGTTAATTTCAAAATATCTTTTCTATTTTACCCAAAATCTAAATACTTCCCAGCCTCTGATACTCTAAAGAGCATTTCATTATTCCTTTTTGTATTCTCTCTTTCATTAAGTAGACTTGTCTGTTTTCTTCTGTTTGAAGCGGGTTCTTTTTGGAGTGGGATGAAATGTAAATTTCTTATTTATCTGTTTGGTCTGTAAACCCTTGAGAAGCAAGGATTACATGTACTTCCATTTTTACCTGAGATGAGTCTTTCAGAATGCCTAGGTTAGTGCAGTTTACCATGTGGCAGGTCGTTATTGAAATAAACAGCACACGGAGAGAAAGAGCAGCAAATGGTGAATTCTGGCTATCTGGGATGGGTTGAGAAGAGAGTTCAGGCCCTGGCTAGGTAGTTCATGAAGCTTGAATGCAAGGAATTTGCTGCAGTTAATGTAACTAGCGTGTTCCTCAGGCTTTATCTCAAATACTTTTTCAGCTATTGGAAATGTAAAACTAAAACTTGACTTTCAAATAGTACTGTGAAAAAAATGAAGTGCAGTCCAAAGAGTAGGCTTCCTGTGTGTCCATGCCCATTTATTATTTTGCATCCATCTTTAATCCCAGCTGCTGAATTTTTTTTTTCTTTTAAGAAGGATCTCTCTGATCATCTTTTCCAGGTGATGTCAGAATAACATTTCAAACACAAGGAGAAGTGGTTTGGAGGTTATGATCCCTGATGCAGAACACCTGCTGTCTCCAACCCCACCTTTTCCCAAACATGCATTGTCTTACCCTCTTGATAACGATTTATCTCTAAAGGCCAGAGACTTCCAGGCTCCAATGTTGTTGGTGTTCTCTGAGGCCACTTGCTCATTAATCATAAATAATATAAATAATAAATGTATATATTATACCAAAAAGACTCAGCTCTTCCAAATGAATCTATTACCAATAATGACTATTATTGATTTACTAAAGATTTAAATATAGAAGGTAAGGATGGGTTTTACGACAAAACTTTTATAGAAATTCCATTCTAGATAATGTCTTTTCTATCTTCAGACTATTTCCTCTTAAGGCTTAGATTGTTTCTGGTTCTGGCAGCTCTAGATTATGAATTCTATCAGTCTAACACCACCCTTTCCCTTTCTCCCTCTCTAAAAGTATACTGGGAAGATGTCATCTTTACTCTAATGCATTGCAATTTACTTTTATCCCTTATGTGTCTTCCTAAATATATCACTCTTGATGGAACCTAATTTCTTTAGGAGAGAGCAAAGGACTATATGATTATGTTTTTTCTTATCCTTGCATGTAGAGTTTTTTCCCCCCTGTGAAATAACTAAAATCTAGTTATCTGGAGGGATAATTAGGCAGATATTTTGGAAAATAGAGGTCATATAATAACCTTTTGTATGTTATTCTTTAGGCCATGATTACCCCTGCCAGATAAATAAATGCTTTTAATTGACCAAAAAGGGCAGAGGTGAATATTCTTTGGTGCTTCCTTAAGACAGATACATACCCTACACTTTTTCATATGCTTCTTTCCACAGTGAAAATAAGTTGTTCTATGGACTGGGTGATGTTATCAGTTAGCTCAAGTGCACAGGACAGAAATCTGTATATATTTGCTGATGAATTATGTCTGGGAACGGACTGCCCTGCAACTCGGATACAAGCCGATGTATATGATTTCGTATATCCTCTTCATCATTGCGGCATACGGGCAATGGTGAGATTAGTGATTATTTGTAAAAGTGCTCAATGTTTTGTTAGACTTTTATGCTTGGTATTGTCTTTTGAAAAAACCTGCCTTTGCTCCTAGTTATGGTAATTGATGGGTAGATAACCACAGAATTCCTCACTAATCCTGAATAGTGAGCTCTTTTGTGTGCCCAGGATCTTAGAGCACAGATTTATAGACTGGTTAGGAAATTTATGTTTAGGCTACTCTTTTTTTTTTTGAGTTGGAGTCTCACTCTGTCGCCCAGACTGGAGTGCAGTGGCCGCTCCTGGCCACTGTAGCCTCGACCTGCTGGGTTCCGGCGATCTTTCC
>NW_007258040.1:106284-114411 GCF_000164805.1 Carlito syrichta | reverse complement strand
CCTCAGCCTTCCGAGTAGCCGGAATTACAGGCGCGTGCTACCACGCCCGGTTGATTTTTTTTTTTTGAGAAGATAAGGTCTCGCCAAGTTGCCCAGGCGGGTCTCGAACCTGCGGGCTCAGGCAAACCACTCACCTCAACCTCCCAAAGCGCAGGATTACAGGCTGAGCCACCGAGCCCGGCTTAGGCTACTCTTATATTTCACTAAAGTTTAGCAGACAGTTTTAAATTTCATATATTTCTCCTATGTGTAGGGTCACACCAGTCTGGGAATGTATATCATGCTCAATATCAGGTTGTTTGAAATATACTCATGCTCCGTGAATATGTAAGCCAATATGAAGACTGGATTTTCATTGGAGTAAATTCTCTTGATTATTTGACTAGGTACAAGTCTTTTTTTTTTTTAGATTGGAAAATATGGTTTATTTAGAAAGTAAATTAGAAAGAGAAAGAGGAGATTCACCTCCCCAAGGTAGGGGAGGGGGCCAAAGCCAGGAAGCATAGCAACAGCCATAGCTCAAAGACCACGTGGTCACACCAGAGTCTAGCAAGACAATGGAGGCGATGTTCTAGCAATGGCCAACAAGTCTTAAACTGTGTCATTTTCCTGGGGTATTATCTTCTCATAGATTCCCACATTTGAACAATTTGTATGCACATGACAAATATTTTGGGCCAGCAACAACCTATGACAGTCACTTTTAAATAAAGTGTTATATTTATTTTAGAAATTAGGAAACTAGGTTGGGTGCGGTGGCTTAACCTGCAATCCCAGCATTTTGGGAGGCCAAGGCGAGAGGATTGCCTGAGCCCAGGGGTTTGAGACCAGCCTGGGCAAGTTGGTGAAACTTGAGTCTCTACAATAAATCACAAAAACTAGCAGGGCATGGTGGTGGGTGTAGTTCCAGCTGCTTGGAAGGCTGAGGTGAAAGGATTGCCTAAGCCCAGCAGGTTGAGGCTGTGGTGACTGTGAGCATGCCACTGCACTCTAGCCTGGGTGACAAGAGTGAGACTCTGACTCAAAAAAAAAAAAAAAGAGAAACTACAGCTTCAGAAGGTGGTTTAACAATTTTCCCAGGAATGCACAGCTAGCTGGTAGTAGTTTAGAGGCCATGCAAATGATTACCCTCCAAATCTTGTGCTTTATACCACTCTGTTAGTTGATTTCTAACTCATCTTTTTCAAAAGAACTGTTGAAACATTTTTATTAATGAATCATTTAGATGGCTCTAAGGGACAGTTTAAGTTTGCTCAAGTGAATTAAGACTTTCCCCTTTAAAACCTACTCTTAGAGATAACACTCCTGTCCCAGTGAGATGTCAGACCTTCCTGTATACCTAAGTGACAGTGGCCATTTCTGAGATATTGAATGTTTTCTACATTGCATTCAAATGTGAGTATGCCTTCTCCAGTTCTTGAAATGCCTTTCACTTCAATTTTGTGCTCTCCTAGGTTGTTTCTGAGGATACTCTCCTTATTGAAACTGAGATATATTTTACCCCAAGGAATATGAACTGTGACCGTCAGAAATTTCCTTTGGAGTGTTCTGTTTCTAGGTGAGTCCAGCCAACCTGATTCCTTTGGGACACTTTAGCTTTACCTTACCAGAATCTTTGGCAGCTACTTAGGTTATAGAGACCATAACATGACTCACTTATCATTCCAAACAAACCTAAATTAGCATTTACAAAAATATGTTAATGAATATTTTTAATTAAAAAACATTTAAATGTAATATTTAGATTAGAATCAAAACATATACTGCTAGGCACAGTGTGGTGCATGCCTGTAGTCCCAGATGTTTGTACTAAGTTTGGCATCAATCTGGTGACCTTTTGGGAGCAGGAGACCACCAGGTTGCTTAAGGAGGGATAAACCAACCCAGGCTGGAAATGGAGTGAGTCAAAACTTCTATGCTGATCAGTGGTGAGATCATGCCTGTGAATAGCCACTGTATTTTAGCCTGGGTAACATAGTGAATCACTGTCTCTATAAATAAATAAATAAAATAAATATAGAACAACAAACCAACCAGCCAAAAAAAAAAAAAAAAAAGCATATAGAGTTGGAATGGTCCTAACAGAAATTCTAGTGTACCTAGGTTATTTTAGAGCAACTCAACAACAAAAGAGTCATTAAATACTCAGTCACCTTCAATAAGCATAGATATTATCTTTTGATGGTTTCTCTTTCATAAGACTCTTCTTCTGGTACATTTTATTGTTCAATTCCATGTTATGACAGTCAGCAGCTAAGAAACTAAGAGAAAGCCAGTCCTTCATTTTTAATACCAACTTGTGGAGACTGCCTGAAAGGAAGAGCTTCTCAGCCTAATCATTACATGTACTTTGCTTGAAAATGTGGAACCAAGATAGTGAATCCCAAAAGGGCCCCACATGAACTTTGAGACAAAGTGACATGGTACCCTTACATACTTTTTTTTACCATGTCACCAAAATATTTACATCGAATGTTATAAATCTGAGTGGCAAATCTTAAAAATCACCTGAAACCACAGGAAAAAAAAAAATCTGTCCATATTTAATACAGAGTGTGCCAAAGGAAGGTATATGTATTTTAAGAAAGGAAAACCTATTAAAATTGTAATAGCATATGCCAATAACAAAAGATGAATACAAGTCACATTTGACTTCTACAATGACAAGAGGTGCTCAAAGTGGTTACCATCAGAGTCTAGACACTTCTGATGACAGTGAATGACTGCAGGACTTGTTCTCTCAGGCCTCCTGGATCTTCCCTTGTGCATATTACACACAGCACCATGACTCTCAGACTAGTCTCGAATGCACATGTTAGGCATGTTGGACGTTCTGTTGCACACTCACGCCTCCATTGTCATTGTGCTTCCACAACGTTCTCAAATTTCAAATACCACTTCAAATACTGTTCGTTTCTCGAATAACAACTGTGCTTCGCCATTTTCTTTGTCCTGCCTGTTGTATGGCAATGCTAAGATTCACTTGATTAATGCCATCTTTTGAGTGAACGTCATACTGCACACCACTATTGTAATTCAATCCAACTTCAAAAAGTAATACATAAATAACATCTCTTAAAACGTGTATACATTTTTTGGCACCCCAGTATATGGAAATAGTTGACATCAAACAAAAGAATTTAGACCAAATGTACAATATATTTAACATGATCAGAGTACCTTTTTGCAGGGAGGGAGGATTTTTTTTTCCATTGTAAAATACACACAAGATAAAATACCATTTTAAATGTACAGTTTAAGTGTACACTAAGTACTTTCACATTAATACTCTTGATCTTCCATTGAACTTATTTTCATAATGGTTGAATAATTTAGTGATATTATGGGAAGTAGCTAAACTTTAAATAGGAACCAATCCTTGATTCTTCTACCCCCATCTCTCCACAAACACAGTCACACTCATACACAGTCATATATATTTTGACTTCTGTATACTACCCAATGCCTAGAGTAATATAGAGTTCTGACCTAATGCCCTAGAGCTCCTGCCTCTCCATGGGCTACCAGAGTGATAGTGATGAATATATATTCCTATGCTGATAGTTTCTATGTTGTTTGTAGCTTACCTTCCTCAAGAAAATGAATACTTGGCCAACAAAGATATCTGATTAGGATTTTGGTGCATGGATTTACTGCTGTGTTCTCTCTCTCTTTCTCTCTCTCTTCCTGTCTTTCTCTCACATTGTCTCTCACACAGACCTTTGCCACCATCACACTGGGTCAGATTAAGCTTTTGGTGGCTTTCACTTACTATTCTTATAGGATCCATTTGGCTAACTCTGCAGTCTGTTTTACTGGGTACTCTGGTATTCTACTCATGCAGGCATCACAAATCATCTAAGGTAATTCATCTTTCTATGCAGTGTTTGATTCAGAAACCATGGGAAGGCTATCTGAATCAACTTTTCTGTAAGCATATTTGCCCAAATCCTATATTAAGAGTCCACCTGACCCAGAAGGTGCAGTATGATGGCACTATGCTGCTCTCCTGAATCGCTAACCTGAAAATGATCATGATGTTAAACAATGGTAAAAATGACTTGGTCCCAAGTGTGCCAACCCTGTCTGCTTTCTGTTTCTCTTTTCTCTAGGAAATCAGTGTGGCTCACACCAGTTTCTACTGATGATGAAATAAAATTTGATCCTAGTCCTTTTATTGCTGACTTTGAGACAACATCAGAAGAGTTAGGATTATTAACTTGCAATCAAACTGGCTCCCCTCTAAAAGACAAATGGACACTTGAAGTGGTATTGTGCATTCTGTTGAAAAACAATGGCTTTTTTCCCCAGCAAAAAATAGTTGTTATACATTTCTCCTTAAATATCTGTTTTCTAAAAACTGTAATTCTGTAAAGGTCCTGATTAGTGAATGTGTTCAGATAATTTAATTCAGTAAGGGTATGGCTTAATAATATTAATTTAATTTAATTATTAGGTAATTCATATTATCCATTTAAATTTTGTTTTCTGTTCTGTATAATAATTCAGCAATTTGTCCTTCAAGATAATGATTTGATTTAATTGATATGAAGTGCCAATAAATATGCTCTAAATATTTTATCAGGAAGAATAAAGAATAGAGATAAGCATATAAATATGCCAGAGCTGAAACTTTGAGCCAAATCTAAAATTTAACATACTAATTCCCAGGAAAGTTTGTGTGAACTTGTAAAATTAATCAGTAAAGTTGAGTCCTAAAAATAATTTAATGTGACAACGTATTTAGATAATTATCACAGAAGGCAATTCAATTTATTTTCTAGAATTCAAGTAAACACTCATTTAACTGACATTTGGTGGTAGGTTTCCTTTCTCCCCAGTATGATACTTCTACACTCAAAATGATTGATCAAGGTGGTCAAGCATAGAGTTATCCTGATGCTTAAGAACAATTCATTAAATGGTTATTTATTCCCAGCTACTTTATGTCATCTTATTTTCCCTAAACAGGGAGCCTACACCTTATAATACACCAAAAATCACTTCTGATTTTGGGAGATTTACTCAATCAAGTATGAGAAATGAACTGTGCTATTGACTATTCAATTACTTATTGAGTGTACCTTTTGGATGCTGCATTCTCCTAGAAACAGACACGATTTTTTATTTTTAAAAATTAAAGTGTTACTGTTTTCTTTCTTTTTATTTTAAAGATGTGGGGAACAATTCAGGATTAGGTCTACAAATGGTCATTTTACAGGTAACGTTTGGGCCTCACGTTGATCTCCACTTCACCTGGTTTGAGATCAGGTACCCTTATTGATGAAATATGTCCCTCCCAGTAGTTTCCCACTACTGCCAATCCCTTTCTTATAGTGTTATGATATTTGTTCAGGGGCCACTTATGAGCGAGAACATGTGGTACTCAGTTCTTTGCTTTTGTGATAGAACACTGAGTATGATAGACTCTAAAACCATCCAAGTTGCTGAGAAGTTCATAATTTTGTTCTTTATGACTGCATAATAGTCCATCATGTATATGTACACATTTTTTAAAATTCAATCTACTTTGGGTATTACAGTTGGTTCCATGTTTTTGCTATTGTGAATAGTGCTGCAACAAACATGTGTACGCATGTATCTTGAGATTTGAGTTCCTCTGGGTGTATTCCCAGAAGGGGGATTGCCAGGTCATATGGTAGGAATGCTGCCTATGGCTGCTTGTGAAAAAAGAATTTGACCCCACGCCTATAATCCCAGCACTTTGGGAGGTGGAGGTGAGAGGATTGCCTGAGCCCAGGGGTTTGAGACCAGACTGGGTAACTTGGTTAGATCTCATCTCTACAATAAATAAAAAAATCAGCCAGGTGTGGTGGCATGTGCCTGTGGTTCCAGCTACTTGGAAGGCTGAGGTGGAAGGATTGCCTGAGCCCAGCAGGTTGAGGCTGTGGTAGCTGTGAGTGTGCCACTGTACTCCAGTCTGAATGAGACCTTAAATAAAAAAGAATAAAAAAAAGATTTTGGGACAAGATTGCGACGGGGCAACCTGGTCTGTGAAACCCTCTGCATAGGAGAACTGCAGTGGGTCTCTGGCTCTCGCCCCGGGGGCTGCGGACTCCAAAATCACAGCCTGCTCTTCATACAGAGCCCTGCTGTTGCCACCACTGGGGCATTGCAGCTGACTGGACAGCCACTGCAGTGCAGACACCGCCACCACAGCCGCTGCAGCCACCGCAGCTGCCGCCGGTAGCACATCGCACCACCTGGGCTGGAGGTGATTCACGATTTCAGTCCTTGAAGCCCCTTCAGGGAAGATCTGCTGGGATCGCTGCCACCTCTCCTGCAACCAGACATCCTGCCCACTGTGAGTCTCCTGCCTGTGCCCTGAGGCAGGCATCCATCTCCAGCTCGTGGGTTCCTGTCCGGCCCCACCCCCTCTGAGGCGAGCAGCTGAAATAGCACCACCTACTGGCGATTCAAAGTAACAACACCGAAACGGGAGAAACAAGCTTGAAAAGGACATAGGCCAGAGTGGTGAACGGAGGGTGATCTGAACTGTCCTTCACAGCAGACCAGGGGCAACTGCCCCTAACTGCAAACTAATTTACTTGCTTGAAAAGAAAGCTAGAAATCAGAACTGAAAGGACATTGGAATTAAACGAAAAGTCTCAGAGTGTGCTTCATTGATTCTGTTAGTTTAATGACTTAATTCTATTCCTACTGTTTGTTCCTTTTCCCCCCCTCTTCCTTTCCTTCTCTTTTCTTCTCTCTGTAAGCCATATCTTCGTATAGAGGAACAGCACACCAATAAGGTGGTTGGTTAGCTTGTATGTTAGCATCACTATATGTTTTATTTTTTTTTGTACGAGAGTTGGTTCATCAGTAGCTGTGGTCTATTGTTTTTATCTGTTTCACTATAGGTCTCTCTCTCCATTTGTTGACACAGGTTTGTTTCCCCCCTTACTCCTCTATCTCCCCACCCCCTTCTTCAAACCACTGTCTGCTCCATTCTCTTCCCTCTGCTAAACACATTGTATTTCAGGGAGTAAACCTACAGCCCTGCTGCACGGACAGATTCCAAGGAAGGGAATCTGTCCTAAACAGAGTAGCTATAAAAGTAAAAATCCTAAAGGCAGCAAGAGAAAAAGGCCAGACTACCTACCAGGGAAGATCAATTAGAATAGCAGCAGATTTATCCACAGAAACGCTTCAGGCTAGGAGAGCCTGGAGCCCTATCTTCAAAGTTCTAAAAGATAAACAATTTCAACCAAGAATAACCTACCCAGCCAAACTAAGCTTCATTAGTGAGGGAGAATTGAAATCTTTTCCAGATATCCAATCCCTAAGAACCTATGCTGCCACCAGACCACCTCTACAAGAAACACTTAAGAAAGTACTGAGCACAGAAGAAAAAGAAAAAAGAACAACAACATTCTTCACTAGAGTACAGGCAAAAGATTAAAAACACACATGAGCCAACTCCAGAAACCAAAGAAAGAAAACAAACAAACAGGAACAACTCTGTAAGAACCTTATAACAGGGATCAACTCTTGCATTTCAATTAATAGCCTAAATGTGGATGGACTAAATGCACCACTGAAAAGACATAGAATCGCAAAATGGATAAAATATCATCAGGCAACAATCTACTGCCTTCAAGAGACTCACCTCACTAGAAAGGACACCCACAGACTCAAAGTAAGAGGATGGGAAACAAACTTTCAGGTGCATGGAATACAAAAGAAAGGAGGAGTAGCGATCTAATTTCAGACAAAATACCTTTCAAACTACTAAAAATCAAAAAAGATACAGAAGGCCACTACATAATGATAAAAGGCTCAATCCATCAACAAGAAATATCTATCCTAAACACATGTGCACCCAACATAGGTGCGCCAACTTTCATAAAGCAACTTCTAGGAAAACTAAAGAAAGATATTGACTCAAACACGATCATAACTGGGGACTTTAATACCCCACTCACAACCCTAGACAGATCATCAGGACAAAAAATCAGCAATGAGATCCGGATTCTCAATGTGACTTTGGACCAAATGGACTTAATTGATACCTATAGAGCACTCTATCCAAAGACCACAGAATATACATTCTACTCATCACCTCATGGAACGTATTCTAAGATCGACCACATAATTGGCCATAAA
>NW_007258040.1:105256-106044 GCF_000164805.1 Carlito syrichta | reverse complement strand
CATGAAGAAAATGGAAGGAACACAAATTAACAACCTAACAAGCCACCTAAAGAAGCTGGAAACGCAAGACCAAAAAAACCCTAATTTCAGCAGAAGAATCCAGATCACCAAAATAAAGGCCCAAGTCCAGGACACAGAAGACAAAAAGATAATACAAAAAAATCAATGAAGCAAAAAGCTGGTTCTTTGAAAGGATAAACAAGATCGATGATCCCCTAGCTAGACTGACCAAGAAAAAATGAAAAAAAAATTAAATAAGGACAATCAGAAACACAAAAGATGAAGTCACATCTGACCCTGAAGAAATACAAAAGATCTTTAGAGACTACTACATACACTTGTTTGGAAACAAACTTGAAAACCTTAAGGAAATGGAGGACTTTCTGACATCACACAATCTACCTAGATTGGAACAAGAAGAAACTGAGACCCTAAATAGACCAATAACAATCAAGGAAATCGACTACATAATAAGAAAACTTCCTACAAAAAAAAAAAAAGCCTTGGTCCAGATGGCTTTGCAGCAGAATTCTACAAGACACTTAAGGAGGAGCTGATACCAATCCTACTGAAGGTATTCCAGGCGATTGAAAAAGATGGAACTCTCCCCACATCATTTTACGAAGCCAACATCACGTTGATACCCAAGCCAGGTAAAGATCCAACAAAGAAAGAGAACTACAGGCCAATATCTTTGATGAACATAGATGCTAAAATTCTCAACAAGATCCTAGCAAACCGGATTCAGCAATACATCTCAAAAATCATCCATCATGATCAAGTAGGCT
>NW_007258040.1:103674-104162 GCF_000164805.1 Carlito syrichta | reverse complement strand
CCTAGCTCCAGTCAGAATGGCAATTATCAACAACTCAAAAAATAACAGCTGCTGGAGAGGGTGTGGCAGAAAGGGAACACTTCTACACTGTTGGTGGGAGTGTAAACTAGTGCAACGTCCGTGGAAAGCAGTGTGGTGATTCCTCAAAGCTCTAAATATCAACCTCCCATATGACCCTGCAATCCCCCTACTGGGAATATACCCTGAAGAACTCAAATAACTCTATAAAAAAGATACCTGTATACGTATGTTTATTGCACCGTTGTTCACAATAGCAAGAACCTGGAAACAACCAAGCTGCCCATCAAAAGAGGACTGGATTAAAAATATGTGGTACATATACACAATGGAATACTATGCAGTCATAAAAAAGAACAAAATCATGAATTTCACAGCAACCTGGATGGAACTAGAGTCTATAATACTGAGTGACCTCTCACAGAAACAAAGATCCGAGTATCACACGTTCTCACTCATATAATGGACCG
>NW_007258040.1:86104-103315 GCF_000164805.1 Carlito syrichta | reverse complement strand
CTAACCCTTAACTGTACCCCACAAAACCATAATAAAAAATATTGATTAAAAAAAAAAGATTTTGACATTGTCATAGTGGGTATCTACCTTTGGTAGTTAATTTTTGGCTAAGGGGTAACCCTTGTGGTACAATGGTACAAGTATATTGCAAAATGTATTTAGTTCTCTAAACAACTCAAAGAGGTATACATCTTCATTCTCCCAGTTTTATGGATAAGAAAACAATCCTAGGTTAAATCATTTGCCTGAGTCACACAACTGGCTTGTTTTCATGCTGAGAAGCAAAGCTATGCTCTCTTTCTCTAGATCTATATTAGCCACTGTACTCGACTGCCATAATCATCTTAAGTTGCTGAACTTTACTTCTCTAAAAAACAATTGCTATTCAAGCCGTTATAGTGGAACTAAATATGGAACTTAATATGGAACTAAAATTATTTTGTATCAACAGATTTAGGAAGATATTGGATAGATGTGATTTTAAGAGAAAGGCTATGACTGAGTTTGAGGCTGTATGTGTCCTCCTTCAATATTTTTGTGGTAGGAGATGAAGAGGGATGGTGATGTGGTTGGATTTTAGAAGAGTGGCCCTGAAACCTCTTATCCTGCTAGTTCCCTTTTTCTGTTTTAAAATATATAAAGTCAGGAGCAGGGGCTTACACACCTATAATCTCAGCACTTTGGGAGGCTGAGGTGGGAGGATTGCTTGAGCCTAGGAGTTTGAGACCAGCCTGGGCAACATAGTGAGACCTCATCTCTATTAGAGAAAAATTAAGTCAGGCGTGGTGGCACTCACCTGTCATCTCAGCTACTGGGAAGACTGAGGCGGAAGGATCACCTGATCCCAGGAGCCTGTGGCTGCGGTGAGCCATGATGGTGCCACTGCACTCCAACAAATAACAGGGTAGAAAGGAATGTATCTTTCCCACCATCCTTTCAGTTATTTCCTCATGGCTTCCTTCTCTGTCTTCTCTCCTCCTCCTTGGTCTCCTTCCTTGTAAATGTAATCCTTCAGAGCCTTTGCCCCAGGCTCAAGTGCAAGCCCTGTGCTAGTCTTGCTGGGCCTCTGTTCATTCTATATCCATAATCTCTCCTCCACACACTGTGCTTTGTTCTGGGTATCTGCCCTTCTTTCTCCTCCCTGTAACCAAGTCCCTACTTATGCTCTCTCTGTTTCCAGGACCAGGACCTTGTTTACTTTGCTGTGAACATTTTTCTCCCGCTCCCAGACTGTCCTGGCATGTAGATCCCCTATTTCTAGTCTTTCCCCCCAGGCCCTGCTCTGTGCCCTTCAGAAGGGTTGTAGGTTGAATCTTCGCATGTCACCTAAGTCCTTACTTTCTGTCACTTACTCAGATTTTTCCATCACCTGTTTCAGGACTTCTTCCTTTAGGATGATTACCTGACTTGCCATCTAGATGGGCCACTTTTGAGGCCAAAGGGAGGGATTTGAACAATCACACTGGGGTAACAGGCACGACTCTGTCTTTACCTTACACTGAAATGGGATTTTGCCTGAGACTTTGCCGGTTAAATGTTAGGAAAGCTGATTGATGTTTCTATGTTCTAGTTTTCTCTTCCGTAACGTTGAGTTAATAGAGCTCGCTTTGGCAGCTCATGTAATAAAACTGGAATGACAGAGAAGATGAGCATGGCCCCCATGCAAGGACGACACGCAAACTGGTGAAGTGTTCCATATCTTATGCGGTTCACAGAAGTCGGTTGACAGAAAACGGTGTTTGGAGACACCTCTCAAAAGCCCCGCTTTGTGCTTGAGCTTTCTGGCTCATGGCCACATGGACACCTAAGTAACTGCCTGGGTCTCTCCACAGAGACCAAGGGGGTGACCCTACCTTGACAACCTCCTGGCTTCTCCACGGCATCTAGTCATATTACAGTTAAGTTATCTAGGTAATTCTTACATCTGCATCCAAATGCTTGTTTTCATTGATTCAAGTCTGCTTTTAAAAAAAAATTGGGGCTGGGTGAGGTGGTTCTAGCCTGTAATTCCAGTACTTTGGGAGGTGGAAGTGAGAGGATTACCTGAGACCAGGGGTTCAAGACTAGCCTTGACAACTTGGAGAGACCTCATCTCTACAACAAATCAAATTAGCCAGGTGTGGTAGTGCACACCTGTGATTCTGGCTACTTGGAAGACTGAGGCAGAAGGATCACTGGAGCCCAGCAGGGTCAATGCTGAGGTGGCTGTGAGCATGCCACTGCACTCCAGCCTGGGCATCAGAGTGATACTCCAATTTAAAAAAAAATGGAGACCAGGCACAGTGGCTCACACCTGCCATTCCAGCACTTTGGGAGGCCAAAGCAGGAGGATCGCTTGAGTCCAGGAGTTCAAGATCAGCCTGGACACCATAATGAGACCCCATCTCTACTACAAATCAAATTTAAAAACTTGGGTTAATAGTAGTACCTAGGTCCTGGGTTGTTGTGAGGATTAAATGAGTTAATATATGTAAAGCGTATAGAACAGTGATTTGTACATATGAACCATTTAATGCATTTAGACTACAATTAGCATTATTATCATATCTATGATACTGGGTGAAGAGATTAACTGCCTAAGCCTGTGAGTATTGAATGGGATCATCCGGGTGCTGTACATAGGGATGTTGCTGGCATGTTATATAAAATAAGTGCCTGAGTGACCACCCTCCCTGTTCCTGATACTTCCTTTGCCTTCTAGCTTTATCTCGTCTTGCTGTGCAACAAACTCCATTCTGCCTCCACCTTCCTCTGCTCTACCCATTATTTGCTGCTTGTGTTTCTAGTTCCAATCATGTTAAGCACTATCTGAAAGCCAACAGACAGTTGCCCCTGACACAGGTTTCCTAATCGTCCCTGAGCCTTGGGGAAGCACAAAGGGTTAGAGAGACCTCAAATGCAAATGAGATTAGCTCACCCATCCATCAGCCAGCAAAGTATTTTCACTGACTCCTCTAAAGTGTTGCATAGGGCAAAGGTAAGTTACACCTGAAGAGGCTGCAGTTTTCCAGAAAAGACATGGTAGTGATCATTACTGATCTCCTACCTGGCTACGAGATGGACTTGAAAGCAGAGAAGTCTGCCGAAACCTGAAGCCTCCAAGGTAAACCCTGTAGATTTTCTTTCCGTAAAAATCCCCCTTTCTTTTCTGGCTGTTAAAGGTGCCTCCTGGTGGGCCACTGAGGATGACTGCAAGGGTTTCTGTGGGTTGTTACGAAGAGAATTGGAATATTTAGCTATGAAGATGACTTCCCCCTAGAATCTGATTGAGGCTCTGGAACCATGATAAAATAATAATACAGCAATCTCTTTTTCCTTTTCCTTTTTCTTTTTTTGACTGTGTAAAATGAAGGTTTTTGTTTACCAGGGAAAGAGCAATAAATCCAGGTTAGATTATGTCACTCCTTTGCACAGGACTCATCAATGTCTTTCCAACTCACTCAATTTTTCAGGCTTACAGTGTCAGACAAAGCCCTGGAGTGATCTGGTCTTTTCACCTCTAACCAATTGTTTCTCCCGCATCTCATCTCCTGCTATTACTCTCTCTGCTCCTATCACACTGATCTCCTTGCTGCTTCTTGGAAAAGCCAGGAAGCCTCCTGCCACAAGGCCTTTGCACTTGCTGTTTGCTTTGCCAGGAACGAGGCTCCAAAATTTCTGCCAAACTCACCCCTTTGCTCACCTCAGGTCTTTGCTCAAATGTCACCTCTCAGTAGGGCTTTTGCTGGTACCCTAGATAATACAGCTATTGCTTTGAAAAAATGTGGGCATGTATATGTGCATATATATATGGAGATATTAAATTCCAGTGGCTGGACCTGAGTTTGTCTGCCAGCTGTGATCACAATCATGCGAGATGGTCTGGACATATCTGAGGTATGAGGTTTGGGGAGTGAGTTTCAGCATAAGCTCAGGGAACAGTATCATATAATAACCACTCCAGCTGGATTACCAGGTGTTGATTCCTAGCTTTCCAAATTGCTGGCTGTGTGACCTTGGGCAAGTTACTTAATCTTTCTGTGCCTCAGCTTTCTTATCTGTGAAATTAAAAGGTTCATAATGGGTGGTACCCAATCAGATGGATGATAGGAGAACTAAATTAGTAAACACATGTAAAGCACTTAGAACAACTCCTGTCAAATACTAAGAGTTGGGGAGGGGAATGTAATTGGTAGGTTTCTAGGAAATCTACATTTCTCTGATTTTTTTTTTCTTGAGTTGGAGTCTCACTCTGTTGCCCAGCCTCGACCTGCTGGACTCAGGCAATCCTTCTGCCTTAGCCTTTCAAGAAGCTGGGAATATAGGTGCATATCACTACACCCAGCTAATTTTTTGATTTATTGTAGAGATGAGGTCTCTGGGCTTAGCCAATTCTCTCATCTCCACCTCCCAAAGTGCTGAGATTATAGTGTGAGCTACTGCTCCCGGTCAAATTCTTTATAAGTAAACAGTCCCAGGCAACATTTTATTGAAAATAAAATAGCACTTTGATTTTTAAAAACTAATAAAACATTGCATCTTGGCAAAATCCATTTCTAGGAGGATGTAGTGTCCAAAATTATATCTCAGTAAAGCTGTTGTAAATTTTTTTTTTAAAAGTACATTCAATAAGTAATTGAATAGCTGGAGATACAGGCCTGTGCCTATCTGATCATAAAGGGCAATGTCCCCACATCATACACAACTGAGCTTATCAGATATTTCATTTAAAATGCATACACATTTTCCAGCAGATACATTTGAAGCCCAGGCTTTGCAAGGTGATGTTCAACATAGGTGTGAGAGAGATTTAAATGAGGCAATTCAGTTGGGCACCGTGACTCCTGACTAGAATCCCAGTATGTTGGGAGGCTGAGGTGGGAGAATCATTTGGGAACAGCCTGAACAACATAGGGAGACCTTATCTCTACAAAAAATACAAAAATTAGTTGGGTGTGATGGTACAAGCCTGTAGTCCCAGCTACTTGGAAGACTGAGTGGGAAGATCCCCTGAGTCCAGGAAGTTTGGGGCTGCGGTGAGCAGCGATTGTGCCGCTGCACTCCAACCTGGGTGACAGAATGTATCCTTGTCTCAAAAAAAAAAGTCTACTTTTGTCTATTCCTCTTATACATCTTGTACATGATTGCATCGTTCATTCATTAACATAGAGATTGTTGTAAGTTTTATTGTCAAACACAGGAGATAAGGGCTTCTTGTGCTTCACATTTATCAGTGTTTAAATAGATGGAGAATGTCACTTAATGCTAGCATGAAAATCAGAATCAGTAGGAAACTTTCATGAAACGTTCATGAACTTTTATAGCCATTTCCGGTATGATAAAAATAGAACATATTCTGACCATATACTTTCTTTTAAATTAGCACCTAAGAAATATGTTACTATACTTGAATGAATATGATACACGCCCCCATAATAAAGAATTAGAAAGGTAAACATCCTGAAAGAAAGTGGTATGTGTTTATTTAGAAAAAAAATAAGTTATTAGAAAAATGGATCTGCTATACAATTTCTAATACAAAGTAGAAATTAAGATCCTATTCTGAACTCAATCTATAGTTTTGGCAGAATTCAGTAGCATGTAGTATAATTCATGCCATCTACCTCATCAGTTATAAAAGCATATAAGTTCCTTTTGTGTGTGTGTGTGGAGTTGGGATCTCACTCTGTTGCCAAGGCTGGAGTGCAGTGGCATGAGCATGGCTCATGGTAGCCTGAACCTCCTGAGCTCAGGCGATCCTTCTGCCTCAGCCTCTCGAGTAACTGAGACTTCAGGCATGCAACACCGTGCCCAGATAATTTTTTGATCTTTTTTGTAGAGATGAAATCTTGCTATGTTGCTCAGGCTGGTCTCGAACTTCTGGGTTCAAGTTATTCTCTTACCTCGGCCTCCCAAAGTGCTGGGATTACAGATGTGAGCCACAGTGCCTGGCCATGTTAGCATTTTGCAATTGTTTTGCTTTGGAGGACAATAGATATTAGAAAGTTATATTGTCCAGCATTCAGAAGTACAGTATACACATTCTGTATGTACTTTAGTTTCACCTGTCATGATTGAGGGGGTTGTTTAGTGACCTTCATAGATAAAACTTTAAGTCCTTTTTGGCAGAAAGAAGTTAAAAGGTGATAATACCTTTTTATAGGTTAAGTATTTCATACATTATCAAAGTTGACCCTTGCAATGTGACTATGAAATGAAAATTATTCCCAGTTCACCAATGTGAAGACTGAGGTTACTACTACCAGTGGAATCTGGCTCTTCCATAGTGCTTAAACTCCACCTTGCTATATTACTACTCAGAAAGACATCCCCTATAGAGTGCTATATAATGATTTGAAAAATATTGTACTGACCGGGCTCTGCGGCTCAGCCTGTAATTCCAGCACTTTGGGAGGCTGAGGCAAGTGGACTGCCTGAGCCTCGGGGCTTGAGACCAGCCCAGATAATTTCATGAGACCTCATCTCTACAATAAATCAAAAATTAGTTGGGCATGGTAGTACACACCTGTAGTTCTGGCTTCTTAGAAGGTGGAGGCAGAAGGATCACTGGAGCCCAGAAGGTCGATGCTGGGATGGCTGTGAGAATGCCACTGCACTCCAGCTCATGTGACAGAGGACAGAGTGAGACTCCAACTCAAAAAAAAAAAAGAAAGAAAAAAGAAAAGAAAAATAGAAAAATATTGTATCTTAGAGTGGAATGTCTCTAGTAGGGTCTGAAATCACTTGTGAGCTATATGAGATTTGGTAAATTTCTCAACCCCTCAATGCCTTAATTTTCTCATCTGTAAAATGGGGATAATATTGCAACATAGTTGGGAGGATTTAATACGTTAGTACATTCACAGAAACTAGACAGAGCCTGGCACATAGTAGTGTGTACTCAATAAATGATACCTATTGTTAGTACTGGAATGTGACTAAGGTCATCCTTCTCACATATGAATCCACTGCTCAGAGAAATCGTATGTGTGGTTGCCCATGATTAATTTGAAGAGAGGCAGGAACTACATGTCAGTGTATGTGAAAAAGAGAAAGGGATTGTTCTTTATCATTCCAAAGTTAAGTGTCAAACCTGCTACAATGCCACGATGATGTCTACTGCACCAGGACAAAATGGATTTTTTTCTTTTCTTGAGTAAGAGTCTCACTCTGTCATCCCAGCTACAGTGCAGTGACAGCATTGTGACTCACCACAGCCTCAACCTGCTGGACTCAGGCGACCCTTCCACCTTAGCCATCCAAGTAGCTGGAAGTACATGTGTGTACTACCATGCCTGGCTAATATTTTGATTTTTGCAGATACAAGGTCTTGCTATGTTGCCCAAGCTCATCTCGAACTTCTGGTCAAGCAATCTTCCTACCTTGGCCTCCCAAAGTGCTGTGCCCAGCCAGGAATTGAACAATGTACAAACACTGTTATTCTGTCCTCATGCCCCATTTGTGGGGACTCATTGCGATTCATGGACAGAACTGAACCCTTCTACTACACTCAAAAATATTATTAGCTAGTGGTAAAGGAAAAACATCAAGCCTTTGAATTTCTTTTCTGCAATAGCCATAAACAGTCCCAGATGGCTTCCCATGAAACTGAGAATGCAGAGCTGGGGACAGCCTCAGCAGCTGGTACCCCAGGCAGCAAGGTGGGACCACAGGGTGCACATAATTCTGTATACCAGCCCATTGATGGATTACAAGATAATCAGAAGGGAAAACTACAAGTCCTTGGAGTAAGTCATCCTTAGTTAAAAATTGGCTTAAGAAGGAAAAAAATAAATACAATTGATTCTTGAACAACATGTGTTTGAACTGTGAGGGTCCACTTATATATAGATTTCCTTCTGCTTCTGTCTGTCATCCCTGAGACAATAAGGCCAACCCCTCCTTTATCTTCCCCTCCTCAGTCAACTCAATGCTAAGGCAATGAGGATAAAGACCTTTGTGATGACCCACTTTCACTTAATGAGTAATAAATATATTTTCCTTAGAAATTTCTCAATAACATTTTCTTTTCTCTAGCTTACTTTAAGAATATAATAAGTAATACACATCACAAGCAAAATATGTAATAATTGACAGTTTATGTTATTGGTAAGGCTTCCAGTCAACAATAGACCAATAGTAGTTAAGTTTTGGGGAAGTCAAAAGTTACTTGTGCATTTTCAGCAGCAAGGAGATGGGGCAGACTTCCAAAACCCTTATGTTGTTTAAGGGTAAACTATATCATGTGGGAAACTTTGTGTCCATAAGAAGGAATTTCTGCATTATTTACCACTGAGTCAATGACAAATTGAAGAAAAGTCTTGGTGTTATAGACCTGCAGAGTAAAAATGCAGAGTCATTTCCTCATGACAAAAAAGATTTTATCAAGCCTTGGAAAATGTATTCCAAGACCCTCTATCTTTTCTTTGTGCCTTTTGGCCAGCCATTTCAGGAGATTGAGCTCTATGAAACTTGTGTTCCACATTTTAAATTTAGAAATTGGGTTGAGAGAAAGACTGAATAAAATACTTCTTGCCATCTGTCTACCTTTGCCATTTTGTGGCCCCAGAGCATGCTGGGAAGAGACTTAGACTCCATCTACCTTACCAGCTATGTCTCCTTCACTGTCCTGCTACTTTATGAGAGGGGTTGGTGATAATGAACAGAAATGTGGGGGATGTGTGAGGATGTAGGAGTGCCACTGGAATTGGTGAAGAAGTGGAATAAAAAGCTCCCTAGGATAAATTCTTGCCAGATTATTTTAGACTTGCCATTTTAACCATTTCAAGAGCTGCCATTTCCCTTCTGAGGTAAATTTAAAGGGTCTATTCTCAATGTACACTTTAGCATGAGACTGTTAAACCTTTTTCTTCTTTTTTACAGGCCATTCAAATCTTGAATGGAGCAATGATCCTGGCTATGGGTGTTTTTTTGGGTTCCTTATAGTACTTATCCCATCTCGTCAGACATTTCTTTTTCTTCACTTTCTACACAGGTTACCCACTGTGGGGTGCTATGCTTGTGAGTATCCATACTCCCCTGGTCATAAATCATTTCTTAGATACCACTGCTAGAAATGTGTTTGATTATGAAAGCATTGTTTGTAATCGTTGTAGGTTATTTGAAGATTGCATGCTGTGACTTTGCTTTGTATTTCTTGACACAAGCAAGTAAAACAAAAAGCTACTTTCTTTCTGATTAAAAGAAATAATGGTCATGTACAATGGCTCACACCTATAATTCCAGCACTTTGGGAGGTTGAGGTGAGAGGGTTACTTGAGCCCAGGCGTTCAAGACTGGTCTATGTAACGTAGTGAGACCTCATCTCTACAAAAAATAAAAGTGAAAAAAAAATAACTGGATGTGGTGGCCCATGCCTGTAGTCCCAGTTACTAGGGAGGCAGAGATGGAAGGATCACCTGATACCTGAAGGTTGAGGCTGAGGTGAGCTTCGATTGTGCCACTGTACTGTAGCCTGGGCAGCAGAATGAGACCCTGACTCAAAAAAATAAAAAAGAAAGAAATCATATTTGCTAAGTACACATTAAATCCCAAACATTAACTTAATATTTATATGTTAAATTTATAGATACTGAAAAAAATAATGAAAAGTGAGTATTGGTGAATTTTCTTGTGGTGCAGCAGAAAGTCCTGGCTTGGGATATAAGAAATGTGTCTACTAATTATTGTTTAAAAATCACAGTCATTTTTTCACTATGGGTCAAATTTTAATCACAATAAAATAGACTTTGGGCTAGGCTTTTTCATTTGATTATTACTTACCTGATAGTTCATTTTTTAAGAGTGATATGAATTATTTGTTAATCAGTCATTATTATTATTGTTATTGTTACTATCATAATTGTTATTAGCTTATTTATTCTGGTGGTAGACCTTTGAGAATTTACACATGTTCACTTCTAAACTGAACATTGACAACAAAGATGATACCATAAAATATAAGATGAGAACATAGACTGAGTGTGGTGGCTCACGCCTATAATCCAGCACTTTGGTAGGATGAAGTCGGAGGACTAGGCAACTAGCAAGACCTCGTCTTTACAAAAAAAAAGTCAAATGTGGTGATGTATGCTTGAAGTCTCAGCTACTCAGGAGGCTGAGGTGGAAGGATTGCCTGAGTCCAAGAGTTTGAGGCTGCGGTGAACCATGACGATGTCACTGTACTCCAGCCTGGGAGAGAGAGCAAGATCTTGAATCCAAAAAAAAAAAAAGAGAGAAAGAAAGAAGGAAACAGTGAATAGAACATGTGATTGGCAAATAATGAAAAATTCGTTTATAACAAGTCTTGGACTCTAATATATTTTTATTTTTGGTTTTTCAAAATCATTGACTTCCAACTCTCTTCTAAAAGGAAATTACACTTAATTTGGTTAAAATTTCTTGACCTCAAAAATTCTGATAAAAGATTATGTGATATACTATTTCCAAGTAATTAAAATTTTTCTAGACTCTTTCCTAGAATTTTCCAAATTTTTTAAAGAAAGCTGAGATATACATTTGCTTTGCATTATAAATTCTGATAACCTAAATGGAAAATTTCCATATTGTAAAATAAAGAATCACGAAGAATTTCAATTGTTTGGTTAGGAAAGATTTTCCTTTTCCCAAGAAATGAGATTAGTTTGTCACAAAAGAGAGTCAGGTTTTATTCTCTTTAGTGTCCTTAACACTGAGATTCAAATCTGACCATTGGATTCTCCTGGCTGAAAGCCTCTTCTGGCTTTGCATCACCTAAGGAGTGAGGTCTATTGTCTATGTCATGGCCCTCCACATCTGCTTTTATCTATAGTGTGGGCTAATACCCTCCCTCCCCACTGAATACAAGGAGTGTCTCCCCTAAAAAAAACCCGGAATTATTGTTTGGAGGATGGGTCCCTTGTAGGACAGGCTTCCTCCACTAGGTAAGTGTTCTAGGAACCCATCAGCATCAGTGCACCCGCTAACATTGTTGTTAGAGGCTATGTTCAGCATCAGTGATTTTTGTTGTTGTTGAGGTTCTTTCAACTAGTTTCGTGATGGGTAATTTACAAGCACACCTGTCCACACCACAGACTGTTCAGCAGTTTTTGACCAGCAACAGCATGATCTCCATTCCTCAACTTCCCTATTCAACCAGTCATGCCCCAAACAACTTTTTTGTTTCTCTGAGTGAAAAAGTACTCAAAGGTAAATGTTTTGCCAATGTGGAGGAGGTGAAACAAAAAAATGGTAGAAGCACTAAAAGGCATCAAAGTTGATGAGTTCAAAAACAGTTTTGAGCAGTGGAAAAAGTGTCTGAATAGGTGTGCTGCATCAAATGGAGAGTACTTTGAAGGTGACTCAAGTTTAATCATGTAAGAATAAATATAATTTTTAATAAATTGCATGGGTTTTTTGGATCACCCCTCATAATGTTCTGCTGTAAATTGACTATATATCTTTCCATTTACTCATCTTTCTCTCTTATTAATTCACTGTATGACATCAGAAAAGATATTTGAGCTCTTGTCCTTAAGCTTCCTCACCAGTATGGTAAAAATAGTATGAGGATCTTCTCTTTGGGTCTCTAAAATTAAATGGAAAAATGTATGTAAGAACTTTAGTGATTGTTAATAATTTGAATGGTTTCTGTATGATGAGAAAATATCTAAGCCCTATATATGTATTATTCCATTTTATCCTCATACAGCTATAAGGTAGGTAATGTTAACATGGGGATATGTATATCTCCATTATGCAGAAAAAGAAACTGAGGCAAAGAGGGACGTAGTGATTTGTCCAAGATTACAGAGTGAGTATGAGATGAAGCTGAGATGAGAACAGAGTACATGCTCTTATACAAAGCGACAGTGGCTAAACTGTTCCTTTGATAATCTCTTTGTTATTTGAAGCAGAACTAAGAGCCTGTTCCTTCATGATCAACTAGAATTCAACAATTGAATTTTATTTAGCAAGACTTTGTCGTTCATGATTCTGGTGACTTTTCCCCCAATCCATAGGAGAGGTTTGGTAAAGGGCTATGTGACTTACAAGGCAAAAAACAGGATGAAGCTTTTGAGAAAATCATAACTAGGTAGAGTATTTCATTCATCAAAATTAGGGTCATGAGAATAATAACACATCAAAGTAATACTTTGAAAACTAGAGGGTATGTAGATATTTAGATTAGAAAGAGATCTTTTAAAATAGACTGTTCAGGCACAGTGGCTAACACCTATAATCCCAGCATTTAGGGAGGTCAAGGTGAGAGGATTGCCTGAGCCTAGAAGTTTGAGACCAGCCTGGGCAACATGGTGAGAGACCTTGTCTATGCAATAAATAAAATAATTAGCCGGGCATGGTAGTGTACAACTGTAGTCTAGCTACTTGGGAGGCTGAGGCGGAAGGATTGCCTGAGCCCAGCAGGTTGAAGCTATGGTAGCTGAGATTATGCCACTGCACTCCAACCTGGGCAACTCCAACATAAAAAACAAACACACAAACAAAAGCCCCCAAAGCATCCAGTTTAATAAATCAAAACCTTATCTGAAACTTGGGTAAGAATTTGCGCATGATATATACATCCATGTGTATGCAAGTAAATATTATTTATATTTAATATAAACATAAATATAACCATATTCTATTAACTATTTATATACATTAATATGTTTTTAAAGTAGCCACACTCACACATAACTTGTAAAATGCCAAATATGAAAAAAATGAAAAGATGATAAATGTATGCAAAATTAAACTCATTTAAAATTTTAGTTATATAAAATAATGAGCAGCAACAAGTACAATTTTGAGTTCGGGGGTGTGAATTTTTTAAGGAAGAGGTTTGTATAACGATTGCTAGATATCTTCTAAACAAGGGAGGGTCAAAAAGAAAATTGTCGAAACTAACTTAACGTTCCTTTTTCTGCTTTACTTCCTCTTTTTCACACAGTTTGTTGGTTCAGGAAACTTATCTGTTGCAGCAGTGAGAAAACCCACAAGAATGCTGGTAAGTGGCAGTTCTTCTTCTTTCTCCATGCTCATAGGAGTAGGAATTAATTATTTATCAACAGTAGGAGAGTAGGGTCAACGAGTCCAATGAGACACTGAGTGTCATTTAAGGCATGGAAAATTAGCGTTCTAGGGGTAATCAGATGACGATCATCAGAAAATTGTATAGATAGTGAACATTCATACCTGGGATGGTTTCTCAGAATATTTGGTGAATCTGAAGCAGAGAAAGAGGCTTCTTGATTTTTGTTGTTGTCAAGCTTGGCCAGCTCTAATCATTTTGAGAGTAAGCTCTCCCACCACTAATGTTTGGGTGACAGAGTGAGACTCCAACTCAAAAAAAAAGAAAAAGAAAAAAGAAAAAAAAAAAAGAAAAAAACCTACTCTTTTAGTCCTTCATTAAAGAATGACTGAGTCTCTATTGTTTGTTCTCACTGAGTAATCTAACCATTGGTGCTTGACTTTACTACTTCACCCGTTCACTCTCTCTCCTCCCTTGATGACTATTTCACCATTTTATTTCATCTTTAAAGACCAATTCCTTTTCTCTCCTTCCCACTTCCTATTGACAGTTTTGCTTTCTAGTCTGAGAAACTGAAGCCCTCAGAAGGAAATTTTTCAGATACCCATTATGACATCTACCAATATATTTTTCCTCCTAGCCTCTTACCATAGATAAATTCTGTGATTTTTCTCTGTCGGGTGCATTGGCTCATGCCTGGAATCCAAACACTTTGGGAAGCTGAGGTGAGAGGATCTCTGAGCCCAGGAGTTCTAGACCAGCCTAGGCAACATAGTAAAAATGTCATCTTTACAAAAATACAAGAAATTAGCCAGGTGTGGAGGCACACACTTGCAGTTCCAACTGCTCTAGAGACTGAAGCAGGATTGCCTCAGCCCAGAAGGTTGAGGCTGCAGTGAGCTGTGATCATGCCACTGTACTCCAGCCTGTGTGACAGAGTGAGACCCTGACTTTAAAAAAAAAAACATAAACTCTCTGAAGCTGATCTTTCTTCTTGAACATTAGAGCTCATTCCTTTCCTTTTCTCCCCCACACAAATGCATCACTCTGATTTGTCTCTTTCTAGTAGATCTTTTAACCAGCCTGTAAGCATCCTGTTACTGTTCTCAACTTATTTATTTATTTAATTTGTTAAAAATTCCATCAGGATGATGTTATTTATTAAATAAACCTCTGCAGGCAGATATGGCAAGTTCATGAATAATTATGTTAAAAGATTTATAAAACAATTCATTGTTCACTTGTTTAAAATATATACTGAAACGCTGTAATAATACTTGATTGCCCCTCCAAGGAACCTGAATAATGCATTTCAGAACACTTGAACACCCCCACACAATTCTGAGTTAATGGCTGAGCAAGCAGTAAGTAATGTACTCCACTCCAGCAAAAACTCAGTGATAACATCAATCTGGCCTTTACTTCATACTTACTGCTTACTTCTAACACACTGTCTACAACTCAGTGTCCTCTCCCAGAGGCAGTTCATTGCAGAATCACTATCACCTGCTCATTCATCCACAGAAAAAGAAATTTAGCGACTAACAGGATCACGGAGAAGGGGAGAGATGATAACATACCCCACTATGAAATTAGGAGATGAAGTAAAGGGTCCTGGCCACTCCAGCCACCAATAACCGGATTGCAATTAAAAAGGACTTTTGTCACTTCTTCGCTGGGCAACAGGGTCAATTATCTAAAACTCTTTGCTAGGATTCAAAAACATACCAGAGCAAGGCCTTTCCACCAAACTCAGATAATTACTTTTGACAAATGTTCTGCTTGAGCATAATGGAGTTACTCAAATGCTTTGAAAAATGACCACACTTAAAACAGTAAAACAATCTTTACAAAGTCAACCCAATAACACATCCTGGTGTACCCCCTCTCCACACACACAAACCCACACACCCTCTGTGTATGCAGTCGGCTTACTTTTGGCCAATTTATAACAGATAGTAAGTTGGTGAATACATATTTAATTTATGCAACCAACATCCTGAAAGTCTGAGTTTCAAATGTAATGTCTTGCATTCCCGAGGCACACTGTACAGAAATATCTTTTTTTAAAAACTCCATTTACAGCTATCCTTTAAAAGAAGAAAATGAAAATAAAAGAAAACCCACACATATGTATGCACCAAACCAAAGATGCTGAAGACCCTCTGTCAATCAGCATTTCTTTTTTTTTTCAAATTTATATTTTTTATTTTAAAGTTGTGGGATACAGTTAAGGGTTAGATAGACAAATATTCATTGTGCAGGTACCCTTGTTGATGAGGTGTGCCCCCCTTTCCCCAGACAGATATTGGCTACCGTTAATCCCACCTCCCTTCCCCTCCCTGTTCCCCCCTATAGTTTCCTGTCACTGTCCATCCTTTTCTTATAGTATTATGGTAGTTGTTCAAGGTCCACTTATGAGTAAGAACATGTGATGCTCAGATCTTTGTTTCTGTGAGAGATCACTCAATATTATAAACTCTAATTCCACCCAGGTTGCTGCAAAATTCATGATTTTGTTCTTTTTTATGACTGTGTAATATTCCATTCTGTATATGTACCACATTTTTTAAAATCCCGTTCTCTTTTGATGGACAGCATGGTTGGTTCCATGATCTTGCTATTGTGAGCAATGCTGTGATAAACATACGTGTGCAGGTAACTTTTTTATAGAGTGATTTGAGTTCTTCAGGGTATATTCCCAGCAGGGGGATTGTGGGGTTATATGAAAGGTCAATTTTTAGAGCTTTTAGGAATTGCCACACATTTCCACAGAGGCTACACTAGTTTACACTCCCACCAATAGTGTAGAAGTGTTCCCTTTTCACCACATCCTCTCCAGCATCTTTATTTTTTGAATTATTGATAGTGGTCATTCTGACTGGAGTTAGGTGATATCTCAGTGTAGTTTTAATTTGCATCTCCTTGATGACTAGTGAGGTTGAACATTTCTTCAAGTATCTGTTGGCCGCTCATATGTCTTCTTTTAAGAAGTGTCTTGTCGTATCTTTTGCCCACTTTGTAATGGGGTTGTTTGTTTTTTTCTTTTTAGCACATTGAGTTCGTGTAGATCCTTGATGTTAGGCCTTTGTCGGACAGGGAGTTAGCAAATACTTTTTCCCAGTCTGTGGGCTGTCTCCCTGCTCTTTTAATTGTTTCTTTGACTTTGCAGAAGCTTGTCAGTTTAATGAGGTCCCACTTGTCTATCTTATCTCTTATGGCCTGTGCATTTCAGGTTTGGCTCAGGAATTGGATGCCAGTTCCAATTTCCATAAGAGTGTGTCCTGCATTTTCTAAAGTTCTTATGATTTGAGGTTTTACATTTAGGTCTCTGATCCATTTAGAATTAACTTTTGTGTATGGGGATAGATAGGGGTCCTGTTTGAATCTTCTGCATGTGGTCAGCCAGTTTTCCCAGCACCATTTACTGAATAGGTTCTCCTCTCCCCAGTGGTGGGTGGTGGAGGCTTTGTTGAAGATGAGTTGGTTGAGAAATTGAGGTTTTGCTTCTGGAATCTCAATTCTATTCCATTGGGCTATATGTCTATTCTTGTACCAATACCAGGCTGTTTTGATTATTGTAGCTTTATAGTAAAGTTTAAAGTCTGGTAGTGTGATACTTCCTGCTTTGTTTTTTTTCTGAGGATTGTTCTGGCTATTCTTAGCTGTTTGCGTCTCCATATGAATTCCTGTATTGTTTTTTTCTAGATCTGAGAAGAATGTTGCTGGTAATTTGACGGGTATTGCATTAAATCTGTAGATTGCCTTAGGTAATTTTATTTTATTTTATTAAATTTTATTAAATCTGTAGATTGCCTTAAGTAATTTTATTTCATTATTTTTTTTTAAAGCGGTGAAAACATTTTATTCCAATAGTAGGGGTGAGAGCTGAGCTCCATTCTGATGTGTGCAGAGGTGACTGTGTGTTTTTTTTAATGTATTTAATTTTTAATTAATTTATTTATTATAAAGATGTGGGGTACAATTCAGGGTTAGGTATACAAACATTGATCATGCAGGTACCCTTGTTGATGAGGCACGCCCCTTCCTCCCCTAGCAGTCTTCCCCATCTGCCAATCCCACCCCCCTTCCCCTGACAGTTTTCCACTACTGCCAATCACTTTCTTATTGCATTATAATTGTTCAAGGTCACCTTATGAGTGAGAACATATGGAACTCAGTTCTTTGTTTCTGTGATAAATCACTGAGTATGATCGACT
>NW_007258040.1:72557-85991 GCF_000164805.1 Carlito syrichta | reverse complement strand
CTGATTTGAGTTCCTCCGGGTATATTCCCAATAGGGGAATTGCTGGGTCATATGGAAGGTCGATTTCTAGTTCTTTCAGAAATCACCACACTGTCTTCCAAAGAGGTTGTATTAGCTCGCATTCTCACCAGCAGTGTAGAAGTTTTCCTTTTTCTCCACATCCTCATCAGCATCTGTTCTTGTTTGTTTTATTAATGATGGCCATTCTTACTGGGGTTAGGTGGTATCTCAGTGTGGTTTTGATTTGCATTTCTCTGATGATGAGTGAGGCTGAGCCCTTTTTCATGTGTCTGTTGGCTGCCTGTATATCTTCTTTTGAAAAGTGTCTATTCACGTCTTTTGCCCACTCTTTAAAGGGGCTGTTTATTTTTTTCCTTTTAGAGTGTTTGAGTTCCTTGTAGATCCTAGATGTTAGGCCTTTGTCAGATATACAGTTGGCAGATATTTTTTCCCATTCTGTGGGCTGTCTCCTTGCTCTCTTGATGGTTTCTTTTGCTTAGCAGAAGCTCATTAATTTGATGAGGTCCCACTTGCCTATCTGATTTCTTAAGGTATTGGCCTTTAGGATTTTGAATAGGAATTGGTATTTTTTAAAACAAAGTTTATTAGCAAGAAAAAGAGAAGAAGGAAAACAGAGGATTCATGGCAGAAAGACCTGCCACAGACAAGTTTTTCAAAGAGGAAAAATTGCCACTGTTCTCAATTGAAAAGAAAATAAAATCTTGACATCAACACCTTCTGCTAGACACAGGCACCATTCACGTTTCCTTCTGTAGCTAAACTTTAAAGGAGTTATCCATACTCTGTCTCCAATTCTTATCTACCCAGTTTCAATTAAACCCACTTCAATAAGACTTGACTTGCTTTCCTTCCACTCTTCTGTAACTGCTGTCTTCAAGGGCACTGAGAATTTCCACGTTGCTCAAACAATCATTAATTCTTGATTCTCATCTAACTTAACCCATGAGTATCATTTAGCACAGTTGGCCCCTCACCCGTCTTTATTATTGATGGCCATTCTTACAGGGGTTAGGTGGTATTTCAATGTGGTTTTGATTTGCATTTCTTCACCTGACCTCCAGCATGCCCTGATTGTCTGGTTCCCTCCCATCTTTTGTTTTTTTTTTTTTTTTACTTCTCAGTTTCCTTTCCTGGTTCGTTTTCTTCTCTCTTACCTTTTCATGTTTGGTGTCCAGAGTTTAGTTTTTGCTACCTGCTCGTCTCAATCTACACTCACTTCTTAGGTGATCTCATGTATTCTCATGGCTTGACATAACATCTACATGCCCACAACTCTGAAATAAATATTTCCAACCTAGATCTCTTTCCTGAGCATCAGATGGACATGTATCATTGCTTCCACTTAGATGATATGCCCTCCGTTTACTTTCTGTCTTTGTTTCTTAATATTGTTTATGCGCCTCCAGCCATCTTGGCCCCCTTGCTTCCCTGGAACATTCTAGCCTCAGAACTTTGGACTGAGTGATTTCCTGACTGAGAGGACATTCCCCCAGATATCCTCTTGGCTAGCACCCACAGCTCCTTCACGCCTCTCTCCAAGTGTCATTCCCATTTACTGTCACAAACCAGTCCTCTCTCTGGATTTCCAAATTCTAATTATCTCAGTCTATTAGCCACCAGAATTTAATTACTTTGAAAATTATATAGGTTATCTATTAGGGTGGCTCACACCTGCGATCCCAGCACTTTGGGAGGCCAAGGCAGGAGGATGTCTTGACCGCAGGAATTCAAGACCAGCCTGGGCAACACAGCGAAATCTTGCCTCCTCAGAAAATTAACTGGATGTTGTGGTGCTCACCTGTAGTCTCAGCTATGCAGGTTGCTGAGTTGGAAGGATTACCTGGACCCTGGAGGTCGAGGTTGTCGTGAGCTGTGATCGTCGTGATTGTGCCACTGTACTCCAGCCTGGGTGACAGAGTGAGATACTGACCCCCTCAAAATATACTAATTTGCCTATTAGTATGTTTCTTTGTTTTGTTTGTCTTATTGCTAGAATGTAAGCTCCACGAGGCAAGGGGAATCTTTGGTTTGTTCATTGACGTTTGCCCCGAGTCAAGGATATTGCTGGGCGCATAACAACATTCAATCAATATTTATTTTAATAAATTGTTGCCAAGGGAACGAAAGACATTAATTGAAAATTTTGATTCTTTTTTAGATGCAACACAGTTTTGGAATGAACATTGCCAGTGCTACTGTGGCACTAGTTGGGAGCGTTTTTCTCTCGATAAATTTAGCAGTTTATGTCCAGTCAGTCAAGCTCTGTCACTCTTCACAGGCACCGGACTTATGCATTTACATGGGCTCCTCATCAAATGTATGTTTCAAAAACTATGGCTAACTGTAAAGATTACAAACAATCCAAAATGTACAGAAAAATCATATATAAGGTGCCATGTTGCCTTGATTTGAATCTTGGGTCTGCCACCTATCAGTTCTGTAATGAAGGGCAGGTTAGACAAACTTTCTGTGTCTTAATTTTCTCATCTTTGAAATGAGAATAACCATAGTACCTGTTTTATAGGGCTGATGTGAGAATTAAATAAGTAAATATATGATAATTAAGACAGAGCAACTAAATCAGGGCTTAGCATATCATTTTATATGATTGCTAATATGACTACTAGTACTGATATTACTATTATGCTCCCCAAAGGGTTTTTAAAACAATTATTTTACATCTCCTTGTTTACTAAAACAAACATGAAAGATTTATACCTTTCTCTGTGATCTGGAATGTTCAAATGATGTCTTGAAATTTGAATGGCGCCGGGCTTGGTGGCTCAGCCTGTAATCCCGTGATTTTGGGAGGCTGAGGTGAGTGGATTGCCTGAGCCCACGGGTTCGAGACCCGCCTGGGCAGCAAGACCTCATCTCTACAATAAATCAAAAAATCAGCCGGGCGTGGTAGCGCGCGCCTGTAATTCCGGCTACTTGGAAGGCTGAAGCAGAAGGATCGCTGGAGCCCAGCAGGTCGAGGCTATGGTGGCCGGGAGCGGCCACTGCACTCCAGTCTGGGCGACAGAGTAAGACTCCAACTCAAAAAAAAAAAAAAAAAGAAAGAAATTTGAATGGCTTCACTTTTAAACTTATTTGAATATGGAGTTTGAAAGGGGAGTTTTTTCTAGCCTTACCAAATTATTTTTTGTTTGTGTTTAGACATTCTACTTCTTCTGAGGTCCACTTAGAAGCTAATGTTTTCCTTTTGAATTGTCCATTTTACCCTGATGGTCTGTGATCTATCTATGAACTATTATTTACTGACATTCTCAGTCCTGTTTTCTGACAGTATTCATGGAAGTTTACGTTCTCACTTCTTAATTCTATTTTTAATTATCTAAGTTTATATTTATCTGGGACTGGCTTTTCTGAAGATTTTCCTCCTGAGACATTTTGTATTTGTTTCTTCTGGGTGTTTTAGTAGTAACAGTAGGATCATAAGCCTAGCAACAATTTTATTTTGTGTTTATATCAGGTTCGTGTTTTAATTTCTAGGGATACTGCAAATGCCTAACCCCCTAGGAAGTACAGTTAATGAAGTCATTTTTGTCCATTTTCCTAAACTGCCTACAAATCACCTTAATTTACTGCAATTCAAATTGGTAAATGTTAGTAATGGTGTCAGAATTTTCTACCTACAATTCCTTCCCCCACATGACTACTTCACTTGGGTTGACATAGAAATAATACACCTCTCTCTCTTCAGGGACCACGTTTTTATGCTGTTAGATTGATGTTGTATCCTTTCTACAGTGTTACGTGTGTCGTCGTCTTAAATCTAATTTGTTCCATGTTACGGGAGGGAGATGTTGTAATCTGGTTTCCTGCTGACATTTTTTTCCTCTGGATATTTCTTTCTTTCTTTCTTTCTTTTTTTTTGTGTTGGAGTCTCACTCTTTGGCCCAGACTGGAGTGCAGTGGCTGCTCCCAGCCACCGCAGCCTCGACCTGCTGGGCTCTGGAGATCCTTCCGCCTCAGCCTTCCAAGTAGCCAGAATTACAGGTGTGCGCTACCACGCCCGGCTATTTTTTTGATATTGTTGTAGAGATGAGGTCTTGCCTGCCTAGGTGGGTCTCAAACACGCGGGCTCAGGCAATCCACTCACCTCAGCCTCCCAAAGGCGTGGGATTACAGGCTGAGCCACCGAACCCGGCTTGGATATTTCTATTAGGTTTGACATGAAGTGTCCTATCCCCTAGGGCCTAGTATCTCTGATGCTTATCCTCACCTTGCTGGAATTGTGCATAACTGTCTCCATGTCAGCTATGTGGTGCAATGCCAACTGCTGTGATTCCAGAGAGGTGGGTTTGTTTAAATGACTAATAATCCATATGGTCTGCAAACCTCCCTCTGGGTTTGAAGTTGTTTCTGACACTTCCTGTTCGTGGAGTTAGACAGTATGAACATTAGAGATGAAGTGAAGGCTAAAAAAATTTGAATGTGAAAATGCAAGAAGAAAGGGTGCAATTAATATATGAAAGCATACATTTTGTGTACAACTGGAATTAAGTTTAATTTTTTTCATAATCTGTGACTGTCTGGCTGTATGGCTCAGGAAAAGCCAAGAATTTTTCCTACATTTTAGGTATCTTAACTATACAATAAAAGTAATGTTTTCATTCTCTTCTGATGTTTGTTGTAAGGACTATGCACATAATCTTTATGCAGTTTGGCAGAGTATTAATCAGGGAATGAATGTTATTGTTGATGATCTGTTGAAAATAGGGAGGGATGGGAAGAGAAAGAGGTGATGCTTCTGTTCTTAGAGATGAATGTTGTTTTATTTTCCAGGCAATTTCCTCACATCCCAGTTCTGTGGAATCAGGAATACCTCCTGATAAAAGTAATTCTGGGAGAATGAATATTCAACCTTAAATCTCCAATGAGCTTCACCCAGGAACTCAGGAGAACATAAGCCTGTGAAAATTAATCTTTTCATCATGGCACCAGTCCTAAGAACCTTGGACATTTGACTCAATCCTTTCTAGCTGTAAATTCCATCGGTGTGTTCTGGGTGTGGAAGTACAAATATATTTCTTTAGGCATTCTTGGATTTGAACTTCTATGATCACTAGTCCAAAGTTGTTTCCAGAACTTAGTTCTCTTTCTTCCTCCCCACCTATTCCATTGTTTTATAAGATTTAAGGAAAGAAAGTAGTATAAACCCTGTTTTATGTATTCTCTCTAAAATCCAACTACCAACCACTTAGTGGGAAGGAGAATAAGATCTTTTTTTCATTACAGAAAAATGCTTCTCCACTTTAGCTAACAACAGCATTATAAAACTGTCAAAAAATCATCATCATAATTAAGACAAATTCGCACTGTACTTGAGGTGGGAGAATTAAGCCTTTGAGATTTTATTTCAGTGAGCTGCTGGAATTTACACATGCCTGTATATAAATAATGGTTTAGGCTGGTGACTTTGAGAGCGGGATCAACATTGGTTTTTCAAAGGACCATGAGAAACTACAAAGCAGAGAAGTAACGAACAAGGGCTTTAGAATATGACATGTCAGGGTTCAAATTCTGACACTGTCATTTATTATCTGTCTGACCTTGTCCAAGTTACTCTGACCTGTATTTTGCTCATCTGTAAAATAGATATAATATCAACTGCATTCTTAATTGCTATGAGGGTCAAATGAAAATAAGGAAAATGTGAAGCAGCACCACAACTACATGATACCACAATGTCACTATTGTTGTTGCTATTGTCTTCCTGCTGGGGTTAAAGTTGAGATGAGTTCATAGTCAGATGAACAGGAAAAATATGGTGGAAACCCTCATGCCTTCATTGTGGCTCTTGCTATAACCTCCAACAACTTCAGTGGTCATCATCTCAAGATGGCAATTTGGTACTGAAACTTTTCCCAGTTCCTAATTTATAAATCCGCGAAAGCATCTTTCTTTCTTTTTAAAATTTTTTTTGAGTCAGGGGACTCTCTGTTGTCTCACCTGGAGGTCAGTGGAACAATCACAGCTCACCACAGCTTCAAACTCCTAAGTAAACTTTCTTCCTCAAATTTATGAGTAGGTGGGACTACAAGTGCATCCCTTCACACCCAACTCTAAAAAATGTTTTAGAGAGAGATTTCGCTTTGTTGCCCAGGCTTGTACACTTATATTTCTGATTTGTAAATTTTGTTTATCTTGATACTGAATTAAGTTGTCCACAATGTCCATAGATTTATACCATAAGTGACTCTTTGCTCTTTGTCATATGTGAAAGGATTCTTCTACATTCTTCTCTACTAATTCTTGCCTACTTCTGTAATATATAGTCATTTGGTTTTTTTAAAAATCTGTTACCAATGATTTAGGGAGTACCTAAATCATGTGCTGTGTACCTAGTGTCATGTGCTGTGTTAAGAGTTTGGCATACAATAGAGAATGATTTGTAGTCTCTTCTCTCAAGTTGGTCATTGTGGGAAATATAGACCCACAGAAACATAGAAGGACATGATAGGAAGATTATGGGAATTTTAGGAAGCACACAGGAAGAACTTCTAACTCAGGTTAGGGGACAGACATGTCAGTGATAATTTTTTGGAAGACTTAAACTGAGACCTTAAAGATGGCTGGGAGTTAGCATGGTGGAAGGGGAAAGAAAGAAGATACATTAAAAAAGCCTCTAAGTAGGGGACTTCTGGGAAGATGGCAATGGAGCCAGTCAGACTATGCAAGTCCCAGTGTGAGTGAGTGAGCGTATGGAAAATTTTGTGTACGCGTCTGTGGCTGACTGAGTGGGAACTTGGGAGCAAGGGGCCAGGGCTCTCCTGGTGAAGTGGCTAGTGCCACAACTGCTTTGCTTGGACCCAGTACTTCCTGGGGCACAGAAGCTGAGAGCTATTAAAAAAATCAGCAAAGTCCTTCCTGGAAAGAAGCTGGTGGGAGTACTCTGCCTCACCACTGCAGTTACTGGCTGAACTCCGACAGCAAGGGATGAGGAGGGATCGCAACAAGGGAGCCCAGAGGTAGAACCCCACTGGAGAAGATGAAATAGGCACCCTGCCACCACCTTGAAAACTGGGCAGAAAAGTGCTCTGGCTTTCTCACCACGGAGAGACAGACCTGATCTTTGTAACCAGTGGACTAACTAGTCAGGGGATGATTGTGACTCAGAAGGAATACCCTGAAAGTATAAACTCAGGAGGGACAGGATGTGTGTTGAGTCTCAGGCAACCCACCCCCTACCCTGGTTCAGCTGCAGGACAAAGGGTGTAACCAGAATAGGACGAGGAAGACCTCAGAAGAGATCAGTGGTGAATCCAGGGCTGACCCAACTCTCTCCTCTCAGCAATCCTCTGAATGTCACACCCACGCGACTGGGGCATGACTTAGAGGGACAAACCCAGGTGGAGCCTGGATGTCAGGCATGCTAGGAAAACTACTCCAGGATAACCCTGGCTGGGGTGCCTCCTCACCAGTACCTGGGGAAGAGACAATCCCATACCTCCTCACCGAAGGGGATCCCCGGTGTCAATATATGAGAGTGGGAGGGGAAGACCGAAGCTGTACCCATCCCCTCTGCCTCTTCCTCCTTCCCTGCACAGACACTGGGGAGATTGTGAATAAGGCTTCAGCTCTGTAGGAGACAGTAGAGGGGCTTACCTGTGAGCAGCTGAAAGGAATAATTACAGAACCTGCCACAAGAGGGCAGGTTATTTTTTGGTTTTTTTTCCTGTTTTTTTATTTTTTATTTTTTTCTTCTTTTTCTTTGTGCATAAATGTGTATGTGAGGATTCTATCCATAGTCCTCCCACCTTTTTTTATTTCTTCTTTTGTTTTTTGTTTTCTGTTTATGTGTGTACACAAATGACTGAGTGTTTATTCAATTTTTTTGTTTTTTTTGTTCTCTTTAGTTTAATGCATGTCTGAGGATTTGATTTCAATTTCTTTCTTTTCTCTTTTTTCCTTCTCCTTTCATTTTGCATTGGACGTGTGTGTGTGTGTGTGTGTGTGTGTGTGTGTGTGAGTGTGTAAGAAGTTTGGGTTTGTTGTTTCTTTGTAAATACCTTTCTTTTTCTCTCTTCTCTTTTTTTCTTCTATTATTTTGTGTTGGGTGTGTGTATGTGTGTGTGCGTGTGCGTGTGCATGTGCGTGTGCGTGTGTGTGTGTGTGTGTGTGTGTGTGTGTGTGTGTGTGTGTTCAGGTCTCCTGTTTTATCTTTTTTGTTTGTTTGTTTTGCTTTGTTTTTTTTCCAAGTTGTTTTGGTTTTTGTTTGTTTGTGTGTGGGTGGCTGTTTAATTGTTTTTTGCTTTGTTTTCTGTTTTTCTGTGTTTTAAAAAAAATTTTGTCTGTCTTATTTTATTCTACTTTTATCTGTTCTCCTCATTGCTGCTATTATACCTTGGATATAGGGGGTACACACATGTACCCATTGCATCATCAAATAGAGTGGGAGTAGGGAGTGGGTCTCAGGAAACCCATAGCACAATCAGTGAACATTGTGATTTGTAAGTAGTTTCCGAATCCTACCTAACCATCCTACGTCTTATTCAACTCTTAAAACTACAAGAGACAGAAAAGTTTCCCACCTACAGCCTTGTTTCAAAATAGGACAAATTCAGAGCACTGCTCAGGGAAGAATAGAGGGCTGAGCAAACATCAGAAGTGAAAGCCTCTCCCACTGCTACTGAATAATCGAACTAAAGAGAAAAGAAAGAGATTGTTCACAAATGAGGAGAAAAAAAAAAGCAATGAAAGAACACAGGTAATTTCTAGTGTAACAAAGAGAAATGCCTGAAAAAATCAGACCTTAGAATCCAAACAATGGAAGTCACCAAAACCAATGACTAGCCCCAGAACACAACAGGGATTAGAGAATGAATGGAAAGAGTGACTAAGACTCAAGAAAGACAAGATGCAACACCAAAAGAACTTGTAACAGAGATTTTGGCCATAAAAAATTTCATCCAGAAAATAAGTAACAAGACGACAGACATGGAAAGCAGAATTAATCAAGCAGAAAAAAAATCTTAGAACTTGAAGACCAAAACATGGAATTAACCTGATCTGTTGAAAACAAAGAAGGAAGCCGGGCTCAGTGGCTCAGCCTGTAATCCTGTGCCTTTGGGAGGCTGAGGTGAGTGGATTGCCTGAGCCCGCAAGTTTGAGACCCACCTGGGCAGCGAGACCGCATCTCTACAATAAATCAAAAATCAGCAGGGCATGGTAGTGCGTGCCTGTAATTCCGGCTACTCGGAAGGCTGAGGTGGAAGGATCGCCAGAGCCCAGTGGGTCAAGGCTGAGGTGGCCAGGAGTGGCCACTGCACTCCAGTCTGGGTGATGGAGTGAAACTCCAACTCAAAATAAATAAATTAATTAATTAAATAAATAAACATAGAAAGAAAACTCATAAAGAAAGAACAAAACCTTCAAAAGATGTGAGATTATATCAAGAGGCTGAACCTATGCCTGACTGGTATTCCAAAAGAGGAAAGGGAAATAGAGAATGTTGGGAGCCAGCCGTGGAGGCCTGCCTGAGCATTAGGGATCCAGGCAGGCTGCGGACCCTGAGACCACCAGGCTGGTTCAGGAGCTGAAGGCCCATTCCCTCCTCCTTTCCCTGTTGTTCAGCATTACCCACTGGTAGGGATTTTAATGATCTAAGCATGAAGTTCTGAGAATATGACAGGCATGGCTGACTCTAGGGATCCATTGTTCCCGCTTCTCACAGACTGCGGTTTCGGCTTTAAACTTAACACAGTTCAAACTCAGATCACATTTGGGAGCCTTATACATGATACAAGCTTCTTTATAAGATTTAAAGATATATTTGTAGAATTAGTATATACATTTAGAGAGCTGTTTCCAGCATGAGATGGTTATCTAGGGTTACCAGAAGTGGCCCAGCATGAACTTTGGGCTGGGCCACATTCCTAAGGGCCCAGCATCCATTTTGGACTGGGCCACATTCTTTAGGAACTGGTCTGACCTATAATTAAGAGTTTTTTATAGTACAGGTAAAGTTAGCACAGAATAAGAAGGTATTAGGATTTAAGTCAGTCATTAGGTGTGGGCATGCATAAGTTTTAGAAGTTATTGACTATTAGGATTTTATGATATTAAAACTGTTGTATTGCTTTTGAGGAACATAAACCAAGCATAAAGAACAGTGAAATAATTTTGGGATTGTCCTTCCTCATGCTTGGGGGAAAACACCTGGTGGGCGGGGATGCCCCTGACCCACCTGGCTTTGTGTTCATGTAAACTCTTGTGATTTGATTAAGATTGTCCTTCCTCATGCTTGGGGGGAAACGCCTGGTGGGCGGGGATGCCCCCCCACCCACCTGGCTTTATGTTCATGTAAACTCTTGTGATTTGATTGGGGTTGCCCTTCGTCATTCCTAAGGAAATGCCTGGTGGGTGGGGGATGCCCCTCACCTACCTGGCTTTGTGCCCACGTGAAAGTGTTGTGATTTGACATGTGAAAATTTGGGATAAAAGACTTACGTTTGTTCCCAATAAACAGCTTCTGCTCATTTCACTGAACAGTTGTCCACTTTCTTTCTTTCTCTTTCTTTCTCTTTATATCTATGCCTCCATCTTGCTTTCTTTTAATATCTATCCCTACTACAGAATCGGCTTCTGCACTAGACAGAGTCCAGTCTCTTTCTTCCCTTCTATTCTCCCAGAATATTCGCCGACGCTGCCCCACCTTCCAGGGACCCTCAAAATCTCTTTTGGGGGGCTGGCTCCCCATAAGAGAATACTTTGGAGCAAGTATTTCAGATGGTTATTCAAGAACACTTTCCCCATCTCACTAGAGATGTGACCATCCAAACACAAGAGATACAGAGAACTCCTGCAAGATATCAAATGAGAAGACCAACCCTTAGATACATAGTAATTCACCTACACAAAGTAGGTACAAACCAAAACAAAACAAAAATCCTAAAGGCAGCAAGAGAGAAAGGTCAGACTACCTACCAGGGAAACCCAATCAGAATAGCAGCAGACCACTACATGCTAGGAGAGACTGGAGTTCAATATTCAAAGTCCTCAAAGATAAACAATTTCAATCAAGAATTTCCTACCCAGCCAAGCTCAGCTTCATCAGTAACAGAGAATTAAAATCTTTCCCAGATACTCAATCCCTAAGAGATTATGCAGCGTACAGACCAGCTCTACAGGAGATTCTTAAAAAGGTATTAACTGGCGGGTCTCAGTGGCTCAGCCTGCAATCCCATGCTTTGGAAGGCCGAGGTGAATGGATTGCCTGAGCCCGTGGGCTCAAGACCCACCTGGGCAACTTGGCAAGACCTCATCTCTACAATAAAACCAAAAAATTAGCTGTGTGGTAGTGCATGCCTGTAGTTCCAGCTACTTGGAAGGCTGAGTGGAAGGATTGCTGGAGCCCAGCAGAAAAAGGCTGCAGTGGGTGGGAGTGGCCACTGCACTCCAGTCTGGGCCACAGACTGAGACTTCAACTCAAAAAAAAAAAAAAGGTATTAACCAAGAAGAAAGAAAAAAAGAATGACTCTGCACTTCCCAAGAGAACAGGAGATCACAGAATCAATAGAGAATACATTGTGACTGCAAACTTGAAAACACACACATACATCAATCCAAAAGTTAAAAGAAAACAAAGAAAAAATTTTATAAAAACCTCATGATGGGGATAAATAATCAAATTTCAAGAATTAGGTTGAATGTGAATGGACTAAATCCACCACTGAAAAGACACAGAATGGCACACTGGTTTAAAAAAACCATGATCCAATAATTTGCTGCATCCAGGAAACTTATCTCACCATAAGGGAGTCACATAAACTCAAAGATAGGGAATGGAAAACAAATTTCCAGATGAATGGATTACAAAAGAAGGTAGGAGCTATGATCTTAATATCAGACAAAACAACCTTGTATCTTTTTAAATCTAAAAAGATACAAAGGACACAACATAATGATAAAAGCTTCAATCTATCAACAAGAAATATACATCCTAAACATATATGTATCCAACACAGCATGCATACACCAGCATTTATAAAGCAACTACTAAGTAAGTTTAAAAAAAGATATTGACTCTAACATTATTATAGCTGGGGACTTAAATACCCCACTAACAACCCTAGATAGATCATCAAGGCAAAAAATCAACAAAGAGATCCAGAACCTCAACTTGATACTTGACCCAATGGACTTAATAGATACCTACAGAACACTTCACCCCCAAACCACAGAATATACTTTCTACTCATCACCACATGGACCATGCTCCAAGATCAATCACATCTTCAGCCATAAATACATTTCATAAGGTCAAAATTCTGCCATGCACTTTCTAAGACCATAGTGGAATAAAAATAAGTATCAACACCAACACAATTTCCCCAAAGCACACAAAGACATAGACACTAAACAACATGATGCTGAACAGTTACTGAGTCAACACAGAAATCAAAACAGAAATTAAAAGATTCCTGGAAACAAATGGAAATGAAGAAACATCTTACCAAAACCTCTGGGATGCCATGAAATCAGTTCTAAGAGGGGAATTTTTATCTCTGTGAACACACATCAAAAAATGGAAAGGTCACAAGTTAACTGCCTAACAAATCACCTAAGGGAGCTGATAAGACAAAACCACCAAAACACTAACTTGAGTGGACGAACCTAGATCACCAAAGTAAAAGGCCAAATACAGGACATAGAAGACAAAAATATCATAGAAAAAAATCAACAAAACAAAAAGCTGGTTCTTAAAGTCCCCAGTTATGATGGTGTTAGAGTTAATATCTTTCTTTAGTTTTCCTAGAAGTTGCTTTATGAAAGTTGGTGCATCTATGTTGGGTGCATATATGTTTAGGATAGATATTTCTTGTTGATGGAGTGATCCTTTTATCATTATGTAGTGGCCCACTGTATCTTTTTTAGTTTTTGATAGCTTAAATGGTATTTTGTCTGAAATTAGGATCACGTCCTCCTTTCTTTTGTGTTCCATTCGTGCGAAAATTTGTTTCCCATTCTCTTACTTTGAGTCTGTGTATGTCCTTTCTAGTGAGATGGGTCTCTTGAAGGCAATATATTGTTGCCTGGTGATATTTTATCCATTTTGCCATACTATGTCTTTTCAGTGGTGCATTTAGTCCATTCACATTCAGGCTAATTATTGAAATGTAAGAGTTCATCCCTATTATAGAGTTCATAGAGTTGTTGTTCTTTCACTTGTTTTTTTTTTTTTTATCTTTCTTTTGGTTTTGGGGTTGGTTCATGTATATTTTATTCTTTTCCCTGTACTCTTGTGAAGAATGTTGTTCTTTTTTCCTTTTCTTCTGTGTTTAGTATTTTCTTAAGTGTTTCATGTAGGGATGGTTTGGTGGCAGCATAAGTTCTTAGAGATTGGATATCTGGGAAAGATTTTAATTCTCCCTCATTGATGAAGCTTAGCTTGGCAGGGTAGGT
>NW_007258040.1:71085-72203 GCF_000164805.1 Carlito syrichta | reverse complement strand
CAAATGAAAATGAAGAAACATCTTACCAAAATCTCTGGGATGCCTTGAAAGCTGTAGTAAGAGGGGAATTTATATCCCTACAAACACACATGAAGAAAATGGTAAGAACACAAATTAACAGCCTAACAAGTCACCTAAGGAAGTTGGAAAAGCAAGACCACAAAAACCCTAATTTCAGCAGAAGAATCCAGATCACCAAAATAAAAGCCCAAATTGGGACATAGAAGACAAAAAGATAATACAAAAAATCAATGAAACAAAAAGCTGGTTCTTTGAAAGGATAAACAAGATCAATGGTCTCCTAGCTAGACTGACCAAGAAAAAATGAGAAAAAAACCAAATAAGCACAATCAGAAACACAAAGATGAAGTCACATCTGACCCTGAAGAAATACAAAAGATCATTAGACACTACTACGTACACTTGTATGAAAACAAACTCAGAAACCTTAAGGAAATGGAGGACTTTCTGACATCACACAACCTACCTAAGTTGGAACAAGAAGAAATTGAGACCCTAAATAACAATCAAGGAAATCGATTACGTAATAAGAAAACTACCTACAAAAAAAAGGCCCTGGTCCAGATGGTTTTTAGCAGAATTCTACAAGACGTTTAAGGAGGAGTGGATACCAATCCTACTGAAGGTATTCCAGGTGATTGAAGAAGGTGGAACTCACCCCAAATCAGTTTACGAACCCAACATCACATTGATACCCAAGCCAGGTAAAGATCCAACGAAGAAAGAGAACTACAGGCCAATATCTTTGATGAACATAGATGCTAAAATTCTCAACAAGATCCTAGCAAACCGGATTCAGCAATACATCTCAAAAATCATCTATCGTGACCAAGTAGGCTTCATTCCTGGGATGCAAGTCTGGTTCAACATTCGTAAAACCATAAATGTAATTAAATACATCAACAGATGTGAAAACAAAAACCACATGATTATATCATTAGATGCAGAAAAAGCTTTTGATAAAATCCAGCACCGCTTCTTGATAAAAACCCTCGAACATCTAGGCATACGGGGAACATAACTCAAAATAGTAAAAGCCATCTACGAGAAACCCACAGCCAGCATACTCCTGAATGGACAAAAATTGGAACCATTCC
>NW_007258040.1:69926-70568 GCF_000164805.1 Carlito syrichta | reverse complement strand
TTCCTAACCAGAGACGTGAAACACCTTTACAGTGAAAAACTACAAAACACTGCTCAAAGAAATCAAAGATGACACAAACAAGTGAAAAAATATCCCATGCTCATGGATTGGAAGAATCAACATTGTGAAGATGTCCATCTTACCTAAGGCAATCTACAAATTCAATGCAATACCCATCAAATTACCAGCAACATTCTTCTCAGACCTAGAAAAAACAACACAGGAATTCATATGGAAGCACAAACGACCAAGAATAGCCAGAACAATCCTCAACAAAAACAAAAACAAAAAAAACAAAGCAGGTGGTATCACATTACCAGACTTCAAACTTTACTATAAAGCTAGAATCATCAAAACAGCTCGGTATTGGTATAGGAACAGGCATGTAGATCAATGGAATAGAGTTGAGATTCCAGAAGCAAAACCTCAATTTCTCAACCAACTCATCTTCGACAAGGCCTCCACCACCTACCACTGGGGAGAGGAGAACCTATTCAGTAAGTGGTGCTGGGAAAACTGGCTGACCACGTGCAGAAGATTGAAACAGGACCCCTATCTATCCCCATGCACAAAGGTTAACTCCAAATGGATCAGAGACCTAAATGTAAAACCTCAAACCATAAGAACCTTAGAAAAGGAAGG
>NW_007258040.1:69095-69891 GCF_000164805.1 Carlito syrichta | reverse complement strand
GCAGGCCTACAGACTGGGAAAAAGTATTTGCCAAAACCAGGTCTGACAAAGGCTTAACATCCTGGACCTACAAGGAATTCAAACGTACTGGGAAAAAAACAAACAAACAAACAGCCCCATTATAAAATGGGCAAAAGATATGAACAGACACTTCACAAAGGAAGACATCAGAGCAGCCAACAGACACATGAAGAAATGTTCAACCTCACTAATCATCAGGGAGATGCAAATCAAAACCACACTGAGATACCATATATCCCCAGTCAGAATGGCAATTATCAACAACTCAAAATATAACAGCTGCTGGAGAGGGTGTGGCGAAAAGGGAACACTTCTGGACTGTTGGTGGGAGTGTAAACTAGTGCAACCTCTGTGGAAAGCATTGTGACTATTCCTGGAGCCCTAAACATCAACCTCCCATATGACCCTGCAATCCCCCTACTGGGAATATACCCTGAAGAACTCAAATCACTCTATAAAAAAGATTCCTGCACACGTGTGTTTATCGCAGCATTGTTCATAATAGCAAGAACCTGGAAGCAGCCATATTGCCCATTAAAAGAGGACTGGATTAAAAAAATGTGGTACATATACATGATGGAACACTATGCAGCCATAAAAAAGAACAAAATTATGAATTTCACAGCAACCTGGATGGAACTAGAGTCTATAATACTGAGTGACCTCTCACAGAAACAAAGATCCGAGTATCACATATTCTCACTCATATAATGGACCTTGAACATCCAATGTAATACTATAAGAAAATGACTGATGGTACTGGGAAACTATGGGG
>NW_007258040.1:35545-68983 GCF_000164805.1 Carlito syrichta | reverse complement strand
ACTTAAAGCCCAGACTTCTTCACCACTATACAATGCATCCATAACCGAAAATTATTTGTACCCCATAAAGCTACTGAAATCAAAAGGAAAAATAAATTAGTAACTCCTGAAAAAAAAAAAAAAAAAAAAAAGCTTGTTCTTTGAAAGAATAAAAAGATTGTTGGATCCCTGATCAGAATGACCAAGAAAAAGAGAAAAAGTCCAAATAAACACAATCAGAAATGCAAAAGATCAAACCACAATTCACCCCAAAGAAATACAAAAGATAATCAGAGATTACTATCCCTACCTGTATGGAAGCACACTTGGTATCCTAAATGAAATGGAGGACTTTCTGGCATCCACAACCTCCCAAGGTTGAAACAAGAAGACATTGAGATACACAGGAAAAAAAAAAAAAAAAAGCCTTGGATCAGCTGGCTTTCTAGTGGAATTGTATAAAACACACAAGGAGGAGTTGATACCAATCCAACTGAATATACTCCAGGCAGTTGAGAAAGGTGGTATTCCCCTCAAATCATCTTACAATGCTAAAATCACAGATCCAACAAAAAAAGATACCCACAGGGTAATGTCCCTAATGAAAATAGATTTAAAAATTCTCAACAAGATTCTAGCAAATTGGATCCAACAATACACCTCAAAAATCATCCACCATGACCCAGTAAGCTTCATTCCTGGAATATGGGGCTAGTTTAACATTTGCAAGACCACAAATGTAATTTAATATATCAACAGATGTAAAAGCAAGAACCACATGATTATATCATTAGATGCAGAAAAAGCTTTTGATAAAATCGAACATCCCTACTTATTAAAAATCCTCAAATACCTAGACATAGAAGGAACATACCTCAAAATAGTAAGTGCCATCTATGATAAACCCCCAGCCAAGACACTGCTAAATGGACAGGAACTGGAAGCATTTCCCCTGAAAATTGGAACAAGTCAAGGCTGCTCACTATCACCCTCCCTGTTCAATATTGTGTTAGAAGTCCTAGCTAGAGCAGTTAGACAAGAGAAGGAAATCAGGGATATCCAAATAGGAAAAGAAGAAGTTCTGTTATCCCGCTTTTCTGATGATATGATCCTATACCTCGAAAATCCAAGAGAATTCGTCAAAAACCTCCTTGCACTGATAAAGGACTTTGGAAAATTCTCACGGTACAAAATAAATGTGCATTCTTATACACCAACAACAAACAAGCAGAGAACCAAATAAAAAGCACAATCCCATTCACAATAGCCACACAAAAAAAGAAATATCTCAGCATCTTTCTAACCAGAGAAGTGAAAGACCTTTACAATGAAAATGACAAAACACTGCTCAAAGAAATCCAAGAAGACACAAACAAATGGAAAAATATTCCATGCTCATGGATAGGAAGAATCAACATTGTTAAGATGCCCATTCTACCAAAGGCAATCCACAGATTCAATGCAATGCCCAGTAAATTGCCAACACCATTCTTCTCAGACCTGGAAATGACAATACAGAAATTCATATGGAAACATAAATGACCACAAATAGCCAAAACAACCCTTAGCAAAAGAAACAAAATGGGAGGTGTCACACTTCCAGACTTTAAACTTTACCATAAGGCTACCATAATCAAAACAGCTTGGTTTTGGTACAAGAACAGGCATATGGACCAGTGGAACAGGATAGGGATTCTGGAAGCAAAACCTCAATTTCTCAACCAACTTATCTTCCACAAAGCCTTCAACAACCACCACTGGGGAGAGGAGAATCTATTCAGTAAACGGTGATGGGAAAACTGACTGACCACATGCAGAAGATTGAAACAGGATCCCTACATATCACCATACACAAAAATCAACTCTAAATGGATCAAAGACTAAACATTAAACCTCAAACTATAAGAATCTTAGGAAATGCAGGAGCCACCCTTACAGAAATCAGAGTAGGCAACCAATTTCTGATCAAAACCCCAGATGTCCATGCCATAAGATATAAGATAGACAGGTGGGACCTCATTAAACTGAAAAGCTCCTGCAAAGCAAAAGAAAAACCATCAAGAGAGCAGGGAGACAGCCTGCATAATGGGAAAAAATATTTGCCAACTATACATCTGACAAAAACCTAACATCATCCAGGATCTTCAAGGAACTCAGACATGCTGAAAGAAAAAAAAGGCCCCATTAAAAAGTGAGCAAAAGACATGAATAGACACTTCTCAGAAGAAGATATATGGGTGGTCAACAGATACATGAAAAAGTGCTCCTCAACAGAGAAATGAAAATCAAAACCACACTGAGATACCACCTAACTCCAGTAAGAATGGCCATCATTAATAAAACAAACAACAACAGATGCTGGTGGGGATGCGGAGAAAAGGGAATACTTCTACACTGCTGATGGGAATGCAAACTAGTTCACTTCTATGGAAAACAGTGAGGTGATTTCTAAAAGAACTAGAAATTGATCTTCATTTGACCCTGCAATTCCCCTAATGGGAATATACTACAGGAACTCAAATCATTCTACAAAAAAGATACTTACACATGCATATTGATTGCAGCACTATTCACAATATCAAAAACATGGAACCAACTGTGCCACCCATTGAAACTGGTCTGGATAAAAATATGTGGTACAAATATATGATGGAATATTATGCAACCATAAAGAAGGACAAACATATGGACTTCACAGTAACTTGGATGGATTTAGAGTCTATAATACTCAGTGATCTATCACAGAAACAAAGAACTGAGGGCCACATATTTCACTCATAAGCGGGCCCTGAACATTTACCATAATACCATAAGAAAGGGATTGGCAGTAGCAGGATACTGCCGGTGTGGGTTGGAGGGGCACATATCATCAATAAGTGTACCTGATCTCAATCCAGGCAAAGTGGGAAACAAAGGGATGCCCAAACTTTGCCTACACAATGTCCACTTGTATACCTAATCCTGGATTGTACTCCACATCTTTGAAAGAAAAAAGAAAAAGAAAGCCTTTAATCTAGAAAGAGTTTTGAGTATTCAAGAACCAAAGTAGAGAGTTTAGGGTGTTTAGCTTTAGTGTGTAATGGACAGATGGAAAGATATAAGTTTCTAGAGAAAAGTGTATATATCACAGAAGATTGATTGTAGGACAGGACAGCTCTGTGAGTCTTAAGCAATTGAAAACTTATGCAGCAGTGTGTTGAAACTAACATATCATTTTATGAGTCGATTTTAGATTTTCAGAGAGCACAAGTCAACATAATTTGGGCAATTTGAAATTGGCTTTGGTGGGAGTATGTATATCACAGAGATTGGCCTGTGAATCCCACTGGGTTCAGGAAGACAGTCTCAACATCTCTGTAATTCAGTTCCCCAACCAATCAGTAGTCCCTATATCCTGTCTGCCAAATTGTCTTTAAAAACCCTAGACTTTGAGTTCTTTTTTTCTTTTTTTGAGTTGGAGTCTCACTTTGTTTCCCAGGCTGGAGTGCTGTAGCACACTCACGGCCACTCCAGCGTTGATCTGCTGGGCTCCGGTGATCCTTCTGCCTCAGTCTTCCAAGTAGCTGGAACTACAGGTCCACGCTAATGTGCCTGGCTAATTTTTTATCTGTTGTAAAGAAGAGGCCTCACCAAGTTGCCCGGGTTGGTCTCTAACAGCGGGCTCAGGCAATCCACTCGCCCGGGCCTCCCAAAGTGCTGGGATTAGAGGCTATGCCGCTGAGCCCGCTGACTTTGAGTTCTTGGGAGGCAAATTTTAGAAATATTTCCTGTCTTCCTCACTCAGCCACTTAGCAATACTGAGGACTAAATCTGACCTTTTCCCTCTTATACACATTCCTAAGAGGCTTGGGGAGTCAGACCTGATAAGAACTCACCAGATAATTCATTGCCTTATTACCCTGCATAGCATCATGTAACAAATAAAGAAGAAAATAAAAGTATTTTATGGCCCTAAAAATCATTGTGAGGACTCCTAGACTCTGACAGCCTTGTAAGACATTTATCTATCCTCTTTGAAGTCTGCCACATAGAGGATTTCATCTACATATCTACATATCTGAAGTTGTTTCTACCCCCTTATTTCAGCAAAGCATCTCCTCTACTAATTTCCAAAATTCCTTAGGCAGAAACTACAAATTAACCAGTCAAGAAATCTTTCAATCCACTTATGACCTGAACTTAGCTCCTACTTATAAATGTCCCTCCTTCCAATCAATGGGAATCTCACATGTATTGATTTAAGGTTTCTTGTAATTTCTGCCTTCCTAAGATGTATAACCAAGCCACCATTCAGTTATGGTGGGCACACCACCTCCTGAAGATGGATGGTCCTGGGCCTAGCTCCTCAAATTTGTTTCAGAATAAGCCATCTTAAAATATTTTTCAGAGTTTCGTCAAATGGTGGGACAGAAATATTAGTTTTACTATCTCTTATTTTCAGGTATGGTTAAAACTCATCCTGACAATTTTGCCCCACCAAAAAAAAAGTCATTTTGTCTTATATTTCAGTGTTCACTATTATGTAAGATGAAAGTGCATGACTGTAGGGAGTCCAAATGTGAGTCAGAAGAACGGAAGAGACAAGAAGAAGCTGCTGTGGAAACTGGGATATGAAAGAATTGGGAGGTTATAAGGCATGACAGTTTCCTATTTGCATTTTTCAAGATTCTATTAAAAATTATCAAAATATAGCATGGTGTTTGAATGCCAAAGACCACCTTCAATTTGTTTCCTATCTAAATCTCAAGTTTTGTCACGAAATGCCAGGGATTTGACTGAGGTCCTGTTGCCTGCTGCAGAGAAAGTCAATCATTGAGGTAACAGGTCTTTCCAGGGAAGAAGTCTTTTTATTTGGGTGACATGAGCCAAGGAGAAGAGATCAGTCTTAAATCTATCTTCCTGGCTGCTTAAAATTGGGGGTTTATATATTTGGGGGAAGCAATGCAAAACAGCAATTAGGGAAGAATAAGGAAGTAATCATGACAAGTGATGGGGCTGGCATCTCATTGTTGAGATGCCCTGTTCTGGTGAGTTTCAGTCCCTTCCCTGAGAGTCAGTCTTCTGAGAAAGGAAGTCAGATGAGGCAAATAGGCATTTTAAGGTTCAAGATCTGGAGGGTCAATTTCTATGTTTATTTTTTAAAAATATTCATTCTATGGGGAAATCAGGCCAGTTTCAGTCTGTTTCCTAATCATTGCTGCACACATAACTATGATAAACGCTTAGGAAACACCATGCAAAATCCTTACTTCAGGACTTTTCCCGAAAAATGTGGAGTAATTTTACTAAGAAAGAGGCAAGCAAATGAAAATCTCTGAGGGTATCTTTTAAAGTCTGGTCTCAAATGTTACCTTCTCTAGGAATTCCTTTCCTGAACCCTACATACCCCTCATCAGGCAGAATTGATATACCCTCCTACATGATCCAAAACCCTCCTCCCAGTCTCTGATTTATTGGGTAATAGTGTGTCATTTATCTTTATTCTTCTCTGCTTGACTATGGGCTAAACAGGGGCTGGGACTGTGGTGTTCATCTGTGCATGCCCAGTGATAAGAGCAGTAACCGTCTAAAGCCTATTTAGTCCTTTTTGGGTGAATATATAAGCAAGTAAGTTTTATTTCTTAATTTCAATAGCACATTGGTTAGGTCCACCAATTCCTGATGACACAGTGGGAAGATGGCATCTGGGTTAATAAATTTTTGCCATGAAAGTTATGCCAATATGTCTTGTAGTAGCCTCTGTTCTTCAAATATTTTAGTTTCCCACAACAAGAAAATTTTATCACATTCCAGAAAACACACCACTGGTGATTAGAGGTACAATTTGTAGTATCTTGAGGTTTACTGAAGAGCCATTCAAGGTTATGTCTATGATTAAGTGGAAATAAAAGATATCCAAACCTGTGAATTTTACCTGTACTCATTTTGCTATGGTCTAGCTAGTTAACGTTCATAGAATAGACACATTGGTTTGTCTCTAATCCTTATTCAGACATACTACTCAGTCCAATGCTATTTAGCTTTGCTCAAGAGATTTGCTATCAAGTTTATGCCCCTCAGTGTTCTCATTATTCCATCCTTGCCATCCCTAAGTTCTAAGCAACAGAGTTCATCTAATTTAATTTTAGCAGAAAACTGAATCGTTAGCATAATAACTTCTTAGCTTGTACATCCTGTCAGGTACGGTTCACAGCACTTAAAATTCTGCATATCCTATTTTCTGAGACCATCTGCTGAGTCATATAAACAGTGTCCAAAAGACAGGAAGAAAGACAATAGATAGTTAAGTCAGAGACGGGTCTGGAGATTCAGAGACTAAGAAACACTCATGCACACAAATAGTGCTTCCGTTTGGGGTCTACAGATGAAACCAAATATGCCTTATATAGGAAAGACAGACTTTTCAAAGGTACAGTTGGAGAACTTCTGACATAGACATATGACTGAACTGGGACACAGTCGAGAAAGCTCCAGAAAAAAAAAAAAAAAAAAAGCACTTCTCTTTCTGTTCTGCAGTTCTCTCTCACCTTCTCAACTCCCACTAAAATATCTCATTTTTTAGGTTCTGTAAATTCGACTAGTTGCAGGCAGAATTATGCTCCAGGAATCTCAAATTTACTCACTTCATACTAGTCCCTATTCAGTAGCCTTCTCAATTTTTGTATTAATTATAATAAGTAAAACCCTGTTGATCTTAATCAACTGAGACATCCGTCTGACAAATGGTTTATGTATGAAGATAATCATCAATATCACGAGTTAACACATTTCAACTGCCTAGCCAGAACACACTGTGAGGGGAAGTCCACCAAGTCTCAATATAACAATATTCTTCACTTCTGGATAGACCAGTTAATGAAAAAATGGACATGACAAATAGGAGCAGAGCTGATCTTGCTCTCCCAAGCCCACAAGAATCCTCCAGGTAGGTTATTATTTCTTCTATCTGTCTAGTGGCAGAGAAAGTCACAGTCACAGTTCTTGGGAGATGCCAGTTCAAACATTTAGGTATACTTTCCAAGTGGTTGTTCTCTCTCACTGGTAGACAGAATTTTTACTCAGTTTATAAAATTGGAATAACAGGTTTTCTGATATAAGAGGCTCATATTCTGGGTATGAGACAGGAGAGTTTATGCTATGAATGTAGATTGCTTGTTTCTGTTTCTAATATGTGCTTAGGGACACATACCTCTGACACATATTTTAAAAATGCTTTGTAAAATGATCTTCTTAATTGCTCTTATGAGCCGTAAACTGTGGGATGCTGCTTAGAAGATGAAAAATAGTAGTAGAGGCCAGTGCAGTGACTCAAGCCTGTAATCCCAGCACTTTGGGAGGCCAAGGCAAGAGAATTGCCTGAGCCCAGTGATTCAAGATAATAAATCAAATAAATCAAAAATTAGCTGGGCACGCTGGCACATGCCTGTAGTTCCAGCTCCCTGGAAGGCTGAGGCAGAAGGATAACCTGAGCCCAGCAGGTTGAGGCTGCAGTGGCCGAGAGCGTGCCATTGCACTCCAGCTTGGGTAATGGAGTGAGACTCTGACTTAAAAAAATAAAGAAAAGTAATAGAGGTCCAACTAGACTTTCAAAGCCATTTTTTTTAACTGCCCATGAAGGTGGGGTTATCATTGACAAAATATATTCAGATATGTTTCTATGTTAAAAGGACTGTGAGAGGCTTAGGCAAATGTGTTTGCTCAAATGTTTTCAGTTTTACTTGTCAATGTAGATTCATGGAGTAGAACTTGGAAGTAGCCCCGGATTAAGAATAAGAAGTCTTAAACATGGAATATGTTCCATTTTGTCTCATCTAATCGCTTGGATACTTTCCAGATGTTGTTGGTCAGTTACTCAAATACTCTGAGCCTTAGTGACTTAGTCATTACAATAAGATTTCAATTGCAGGATTGTTTTGGAAAAAACAAAGTAAAACAAACAAAGCTCCTCTTTCGTTAGTCAAGGACTTTGCGAAGGGAATTCAAGAATTTTCTGATAATTGAGTTTCTGTTAAATTTCACAGTGTGCCTGAATCTGAACTCACCGGATTATCTCCCCGTGATAATGCCTCACAGAGGAAGTCAGCCTCATCCCCGCCACAACATACATGGCTGACATTTTTGAAAAAAGAGCTGGAATTCCTTGGGGTGAGTGAGCCTCCTCCAACCTTGACTAGAGCAAGGATTGGCTCTAGAAAATGATATTTGGTTCCATTGCCTGTTTTCCCACTTGGGTTCACGAAGAGTGACAGGGTCTTTAAAAACCTGGAAGATAAAGAGTTGACACCAATTCAGCTTTCTGGGGAAGAGAAAAGGAGTTCCTCTTAAAATCTTTAAATTACAAGAAAAGAAAGGCAAATAGGAGGAAAATATTTATAATTTATATCTTTACTTTGAGGGAATAAAAAAACAATTCCTGATGTTCAAAATGACTACATAAATAAAGACACATGAGAATGATATTAGTCATTCATACAAAGATAGTATTTGTATGAGTTCTTTTTTACTTATTTTTATTTTATTTTATTTTATTTTGAGTTCAGAGTCTCACTCTGTCAACCAGGCTGAAGTGCACTGGTGCAATCTTGGCACACTACAGTCTCTATTTCCTGGACTCAAGTAATCCTCTCGTCTCAGCCTCCCGAGTAGCTGGGACAACAGGTGCATGCCATCACACCTGGTTCTCTTTTTCTTTCTTTCTTTCTTTTTTTGGTAGAGCTGGAACTCGCTTTGTTGCCCAGGCTGATGAGGAACCCTTAGGCTCAAGTGGTTCTCCCATCTTGGCCTCCCAAAGTGCTAGAATTACAGAAGTGAGCCACCATGCCTGGTCTTGGATCAGTTTTTATAGTGGCCAAGAGATACTGGAAAATCTCACATTTGGGTTCCTTCTCAAGACAGTCTAAGACATGAAAGCAATTCTTATATTTGCCTTCAAAGAAACTGATACAATTGTGAGAAAATATCTTCTAATTTCACAAAAACCCCTGTGTTTTCCTACAGGCCACACAAATTCTAACTGGTTTGATATGCCTTTGTTTTGGAACAATTGTCTGCTCTGTAATCAATATTTCAGACTTGGAGGTTGACATTTTTTCATCGTTTAAAGCAGGTTATCCATTCTGGGGAGCCATGTTTGTGAGTATATATCTATGGTCGTTTCTGAAATGACACTGAATATAAATTTTCTCTTATTCAGATCTAACCGGTTGTTTACCTCTAAGATAATATTTATAATTTTTTACACAGAGCTGCTCATTAACAACAGCAAAGGTTCTTATTGTACTTGACTTTGGGTTAAACATGTAGCCCACAGTTCTATCAGATAAGAAACCCGAGACCAATAACAGGTAAATAACTTGCCCAGGAAACATTTAGCTAATAGAAATTGAGCTTAAACTTTCAGAATTCAATTCCAGGAAAATACCCCTAAGACTATTCACCAGTAAAGTTATATGATAAATACAATTATATCTATCAATTGAAAATAATAATAATAAACAAAGTTATCTCCATGAAGGAAGGTGAAAGAGATTGCTGAGATGAGAGAAATAAGGTCAACAGGTATCTGATAAAACCTCTATGCCCTAGAAACGATTTTAGAGGCTTTCTCATTGTCTCTCTTTTAATCATTGTTCTGTACAGGAAATAGGTGACTGAATGAGATCATAAGGAGGTATAATTGGCATACAATAAATTGCAAATATTTAAGGTATAGAATTGAATAATTTTTGATACATGGAGACGCACATAAAAGCATCACCACATTAATATGATGAACTTCCATCATCTCCAAAAGTCTCCTTGTGCTTCTTTGTAACCCTTTCTTTTTCCCTTCACTCCTCATCCTCTCATCCTCAAAAAGCCACTGATCTGTTTTCTGTAAATATAAATTATCCCGCATTTTTAGAGCTTTATATAAGTGGAATCGTGCAACATGTTCTGTTTATTATCTGTCTTTATTTGTGCCACATTATTATTATTATTATTTATCTCTTGAAGTAGAAATAGGATCTTGCTATGTTAACCAGATTGGTTTTGAACTCCTGGCCCCAAGTGATCCTCCTGCTTTGGCTTCCCAAAGTGCTGGGATTACAGGCATGAGCCACTGTGCCCGGCCAATGCCACATAATTATTTTGTGACTAATCTTTTTTTTTTTTTGGTGAGAAAACAGTGTTTATTGAGAGAACAGAAAAAAGCTCCCAGAGCAGTAGGAGAACCAAGGATATTTCCTCCATGTTTTTTTTAATCAGTACTATTCACAAGAATATATCAATACTGTGCACAAGAATATAATTTTTAAATATAATATTTAGAAATATAATTTATAAATATATTTAAAATGCAATTTTTAAAATAAAATTTTAAAAATCAATACTCTTCACAAGAATATATCAGTATCAATACATTCATAAGAATACATTTTAACTTTAAAATATATCCCATTGGTTTGTCATTTTGCTGAATATTTAGGGCTCAGATCACTTGTTCAGAAGTCTCTTTGTATCCCAGCCATATTTTATTTGAAACTTCTTTCTGCTGTCTTTTCGTTACAGACACAGCTTATCAGGTGTCTCTCAACCTAATCATACAATATTAGTCTTTAAGAGATTGCCTTGAATTTGTGCAACTGACGTATTTTCACCAAATCTTTCATCATGTACATTTTTATAATCATGATATGTCCATATGGCATATGACAGATTCTGGAGATATGCCTGCCACAAGCACATGGTTTTTTGTTTTCATTTATTTCAATAGCTTTAGGGGGTACAAATAGTTTTTGGTTACATGGTTGCACTGCAGTAAGGAAGTCTGGGTTTTACATGTATCCACCATTCCCGCCTGTGCTCATTGTCCCCAATTGGTGGTTTTTGTCTCTTTCCCTTTCTCTCTCCCCCTTCTGAGTCTCCAGTGCCCATTATACTATCCTCTATGCCTTTTCAGAGCCTTAGTGTAGCTTCCAATTATAAGTGAGAACATACGGTGTTTGATTTTTTCCTTCCTCTGTCAGTTCCCTTAGGATGATACTCTCCAATTCCTTCCAAGTTGCTCAAAAGACATTATTTCATTCTTTTTGATGATAAATGGTATATACCACAATTTCATTATCCATTGATTTGTTGATGGACATGTAGCTTGATTCCACATCTTTGCAATTGTGAGTCATACAAGCACATGTTTTTTTGATGGAAGGAGCTGACAGTCTAATACAGAGGATACACATACAAACAGACAACTGCAATAGAATGAGAGCAGTGGTAGAATAGAGGCATGCACCAAATTTTGCTGGGCCCGGATACTCCAAGAGTGACCCGTGGACAGTCAGGGACAGCATCACCTGGGGGTCTGGTGTATGTGAGAGACTTCAGGCTCCATTCAGACCCGAATAAATAAGAGTCCGCATTTTAACAAGACCCTCACATCTAATTTTGAGAAGCACTCTTAGAAAAATAAGAACAAGAAAATACTGGGCACATGAGGACATTAGTGGGTAACTTTATGGAATACTTTAAATTTTACCCTGTGTTTGGGGAATGGAGGTGAAAGGGACGTATTGAACAACAGTAACTCAATGTGCTTTTTTTCCTCTCCCTTTTGGACAGTTTTCTATATCTGGATTTTTGTCAATTATATCTGAAAATAAAAATGCGATATATCTGGTGAGTTGAAATTCTGCCTTTGTCCATCCTTGAAAAGGTAAGAAGAATGGAATTTTAAAGGTTTTGAGGGAGGGCTAGGTGTGGTGGCTCACTCCTGTAATCTCAGCATTTTGGGAGGCCGAGGTGGGAGGATTGCCTGAGTCTAGGAGTTTGAGACCAGCCTTGGCATCACAGCGAGATCCCATCTCTTAAAAAAAAAATTTATAAAAAGATCTCGAGGGATACATGTCTTCATCTTTTATATTACTAGTAAATGTGGATATGTGGTTTGTTTTCAATCTATTTTGTGTTAGAGGGCTTTATTGCAGCAGAAGTTGGATATAACCTTTGGAAACACAAATTGTATCATTTAACATATAATGAAATTTCATTACATTGTCACTTGTTTAAAAAAAATAGTCCCACACAGTCAATGTCCTTGTAGGTATGTTTTCACAATCAGAAAAATTATGGGTTTACAATTGAGACTAAAAAGACACCATTTGTGTCCATATGGCTCCTGAACATAGTCCAAACCAGAAAGTAGCATATGCTTATCAAACAATGAGTACATTTTCAAGGTTTCCATTTTTAGCCCAAATTTTGAACCATGCAGAGTTTACTGGCTGCATCCAGTCCCGAAATGCAGATAGGTGACTGAATGTGCCAGCAGGTGCAAAACCCAGGTCTGAGTGTTCTTCTCTATCACCAGACAAGAGGACGCCTGGGGGCAAACACTGTCAGCAGTATAGCTGGGGGAACAGGAATCGTCATCCTGATCATTAACCTAAAGAAGAGCTCGGCTTATATCGACATTTGCCAGACATCTTCTGAGATTGATGGCTGCTTTTTGGCTTCTTTTTCCACTGTACGTATTTCCTGTGAGAAGGCTGAGATTCTGGGTTCTAACCTAAGTAAGAAGACCTCTTTTCCTTTTCTCTGTGTGGAATCCTTTTGCTGTCTCTCCCATCACATCATGTAGTCCAGGGAGATGCTGACTTCCTGCTTCCCCCCTCCCCTAGCCAAATGCATCAAGGTTGGAGTTATCTGCTGCGAGTAACCGCTAAAGATAAGACAACAGGCATACTAAAGACTAATCTGGGTTCTCTGTGTGTGTATCACCTTATAAGGACTGATTATGTGTGAGGAGATGGAAGCAGGGGCTGCCGTAAGGGAATGAACTTTTGGGTCATCTACCACGTGACTTTGTCTTTCTGGTTGTGGTTCAACAGGAAATTGTGGTGATGATACTATTCCTCACCATTCTGGGGTTTTGCAGTGCGGTGTCACTCACAATCTATGGAGTTGGAGAAGAACTCAAGGAAAATAAGGTAGGTAGAAACCTGACACTACATACTGAATGAGGTTGAGTGTGGTGTCTCACACCTGTAATCCCAGCACTTTGGAAGACTGAAGTGGGAGGATTGTTTGATCCCAGGAGTTTGAGACCAGATTGGGCAACATAGCAAGACCTTGACTCTACAAAAAAAATTAAAAATTAGCAGGGCATGGTGATACATGCCTGTAGTCTCAGCTACTCAGGTGAGAGGATCACCTGAGACCTGGAGGTCGAGGCTGCAGTGAGCCATAGTCACGGTACTGCATTCCAGCCTGGGTGAAAGAGTGGGACCTTGACTCCAAAATCAACCAATCCTGAATGACAGGCTAATGAATTAAAGCTTTATTCCTAAAGCTATGGCCTGAGTTTTCTGAAACATTTATTCCAGAAAATTGTTTCCCTAAGTTACATTATTTTAGTTTTCAAATCTCACATTTTAAATAACATTTTACATTCATAAATATCACAAATATCATAAAATATTCCCCTGACTGAGAGTTAGGAAGATGAGATTTTTATAATTTTCGAAAATGTGGATGCTTGGTTGTGTGTTGAATGTGAGAGATGAATATGCAGGAACATTGTGATGGAACCACTGGGTATCTGGCCTTATTTTCTGTCTCAGAAATATCTGCCTTATAGTCATTCCTGTTCTCCTCCTTTTTTTTTCTTGACTTTTTCTTTCCCTCTTGCTCTAAAACCTCAATTTTCTTTCCTTCCTAACTTATGATGCAAGCTCTGTTTCCACGTGCACTTGTGGTGAGAATCACCAGCCCTTTATGCCTATGCAGTTTACTAGATTTGATGGATAAAACAGTCTTACTCGTCCACTTTCTTGAAGCCTTCAGGTCTAGCTATCTTTTAAAATCACCCTCCTCCAAAGATAAGACAACAGGTATACTAAAGAATAATCTCATCAACTTGTTATGGACTGCCATGATATCTTTTTTTTCTTTTTTTGAGTCAGTGCCTCACTCTGTTGCCTAGGCTGGAGTGCAGTGGCATGTTCACAGCCACTGCAACCTCGACCTGCTAGGCTCAGGCAATCCTTCTGTCTCAGCCTTCCAAGTAACTGGAACCACAGGCACATGCTACCATGCCTAGCTGATTTTTTAGTTTATTGTAGAGATGAGGTCTCACTAAGTTTCCCAAGCTGGTCTTGAACCTCTGAGCTCAGGCAATCCTCTTGCCTCGGCCTCCCAAAGTGCTGGGATTATAGGCTTGAGCCACCAGTCAATCTGGTTTGGCCAGTTAGTCTGGTTTGGTTTTCTGGAAGTGGAAGAAATAGTTGAAGGGAGGGAATGTGGAATCCAGAAAGACAAAAGGAGATGTGATAAGCCTCTGGAACAAGACCTCTGGTGATAGAAAATTCTCGGAGATTAATATAGAATAATTTTTTTCCCTTATACAGGTTCCAGATGATCGTCTTTATGAAGAATTAAATATATATTCAACAATTTACAGTGAGTTGGAAGAAAGAGAAGAAATGTCTCCTCCCACTGAATTATAAGAATCATGTGTTCAGCAAATTCTGATTCACAGCCAAGAGTCCAGAAAACCAAGGTCTTTATTTAAGAGGCTAGTGGAGAAATTTCTATTCTCTCCACAGTCTCCCAGTTTTATACTAGAATTATTCTCCAGATGAAAAATACTTTTTTTTGTTACTCAGTCTGGACCTCTGTGGCTCAGGTGACCCTTCTGTGTCAGCATCTTGAATAGCTAGGAATACAGGCATGTGCCACCATGCCTGGCTCATATTTTTTCCTTTGCAGGGATGAGGTTTTGCTATGTTGCCCAGGCTGGTCTTGAACTCCTGGGTTCAAGTAATCCACCAGTACTTTGTTTTTATTCCTTCTGTTCACTTAAAGACATTTCCCCTTCCATTTATAGATATGATATACACCCATTTTTCTTAGTTTATATTTTGATAGCTCACCCATCCCTTCTGGGACATCAACACCTGATAAAGTAAGATTTTACTCTGTGTCTATAACAGTGCACATAGTGAAAACAAGAAGGCTGGCTGGGAGTTGAATTAAACTTTGACAGTTTGGTAATACTTGGTTCTTAATTCTTTTTCGAGTTCACAATAGCTACAGTTGGTATGATATGCACTCAGCCACCAAGAAACACCTAACCACACAGACAAATATGTATAACTTACATGATATATAACTTTCTACATGCAAATATTTTAAAACCTCTCAATGAAAATACATTTTTACAAAGACAAAAGTTTTATAAAAATCTGTATATTGGCTGAATCATCATCACATTCAATGACATTTATTGTTCAATAATGTTGACATATTGATGACTAGGTAATAGGGAATTTATTGAGTTACCCATTACCTGGTGAGGTAGGTAGGTTAAAAACAAGGATCTATAATTGGAGAAATCATTTACTAAGACATTTGTGATGATTCAATAATAAATTAATAAAGATCTGAGCTGAAATGAAATCATTGGGAATGGAAAAACATGGCCATAGCTTAAAAAATATAGAAAAAAATGGTGATTGATTGATTTTGTTAACAAGTTAAAAAAATAACTTTATACAAGCAATTGGTTGACTAATGCATTAATGTATTTGCATCTAAGATCAAAGAACACCTGATAATGTTAAAAAATGATAGAAAGTCAGAAATATGAATGGTGGAGAAAGACTATGGATAGACCTAAATTAAATTCAGTTTTAGACTTTCATTTTGAAGAGATAAAGGGAAAGGCAATTGGAGAGAGCCTGATGGGATCCAGTACAGAGTTCTGATAAAGACAAAATTTGGCAATAGAAGTTTAATGTCATTATGAGAGAGATTACTATAAATAAAGCAAGTTAACACTCTCAAAGAATTATTCTGAGATATAAGTGAAACCAAGTAAAATTCTCATTCCTGTGATCAGAGAGCAAAAGTAAGGCTAAAATCAAGAATAGAAGAGCCAAGAATTAATCAGAAAAGTGCATTGAGAATCAGTAGACAGCAGGTAGCCCAAAGTGGAGAGAGAGTGGATAAAGAGAGAATAAAAGTCATCAGAAGCAATATCTGTTGGCATGGACAAAAAAAAAGTTCACAATGGTAAATGAACTCCAAGCAGGGCATGGAGATGGTACAGAAAATAGTAACAGTGAATGAGTGCAAAAGGTACAGAGGAATTCCGAACAGCAGTATTGTGATAAGTAAACAATAAAAATGTACAAAGACATTTATAGAGAGAGAATGGGTATATGTGAGAAATAAGATAGTAGATTATGAATAGAAGGTAATGGAAAAAGTCAAGTTAAGCAAACTTTTTTGCTGTTTGCTATTTTTAAGAGGAGGAACAGTTAGTTTTCATTGTCACTAGCCTAAATAGAAGAGTCCTATAGAAGGACAGAAAACTCAGTTTGGGGATTAATTGAATTTATGTACTTAGGATACCAAAATTAAAAGGTGACAGGTAGATGTTAATTTCTCTAGACTATGAAAGTAATCATAACAACCACACAACAAATAATTAAGTGACTTGGTGTGCTTTGTTTAATTTCAGAAACAGGTTTTCTACTTTCATTTTTCTAAAATAAAATTTTGTTTCTACAAATTCGACAGCAGAATAAAAAAGCATACCCTTTCATTCTCAATCTGTTGTCCAATGGAGTACAATGACACAATCATGGCTCACTGCAGCCTTGACTTCTTGGGCTCAGGTGATCCTCCTGCCTTGACCTCCCAAGTAGCTGGGACTACAGGTGCGTGGCTAATTTTTTTTGTAGAGATGAGGGCTCTTGCTATGTTGCCTAGGTTGGTCTCGAACTCTGGACTCCAGTAATCCTTCCGCCTCAGCCTCCAAAAGTGCTGGATTACAGGTGTGAGCCTCCATGCCTGGTCTGCATCTTCCTTCTTGATCATCCGCAGGTGTTAACCACATCGCTTCCATGGCATATATATTCACATCCAGACCCCTAAACCTGGCCTTCTGGAACCTCTAGAAATGGATGCAATCTATCTTTACTATCGTTTAACAAACAATACCCCCGTTAATCCCTTCAAGTCACATTTTAACCATATTATTGCCTATATCGTTTCTATAGAAATCACACAGTTTTTAATTTTTTTCTCAAAATCATTCTGATAGCTATCCATCTCTGCCTGCCTTTTATCACATGCCCACCTCAGGTACACACAGAGTCCACTGCTGGGATATTCTTCACACTATCTTTGCCCCAAATTATCTTTCTTTTTTGAGTTAGAGTCTCACTCTGTTGCCCAGCCTGAAGTGCAGTGGCACACTTACAGCCACCACAACCTCGACCTGTTGGGCTCCAGCGATCCTTCCGCCTCATCCTTCCAAGTAGCCGGAACTATAGGTACATGCTACCATGCCTGGCTAATTGTTTGATTTATTGTAGAGATGAGGTCTCGCCAAGTTGCCCAGGCTGGTCTCGAACCCTGGGCTCAGGCAATCCTCTTGCCTCAGTCTCCCAAAGTGCTGGGATTATAGGCTTCAGCCACTGCACCTGGCCCAAATTATCTCTCTAAATGTCAACTTAAATGTCATCTTCTTCATGAGCATGGAATACACATCTATTCATCCAGTCTTAGTTTCTTGCTCCGTAACTACTGTATCCTATTACGCAGTATGTAGTATCAATAATTATTAGTGCACTTGTCATCTCCGTGTGTATTTTCAATTACTAATATTTGTGCAATAAATTGGAACCATATAACTTGACTTCTTGTCTGTGTATGTGTTTGTATATGAGGTTGAGAATAATGGGAAAATCAAACCATCAATGGAATCAAGTCAAGAACCAAGAACGGTTTCTGGAGTTTTCCTTTTTGTCAACATTTTATCAAATAGGACACTCTGTAAACAAACCCACAGTCAGAAAAAAGACTGTGGAGGAACAATCATAAGCCATCTCTTGTCAATAATTGGCGGAATAGAGTTGAAAGGAAATTGGAACATGAGTCACAATTTATAAGTTAGCCCTAATTTATTTGCTATGCTATGTGAACTTGGGAAAGTCAGGTGTGTGTGTGTGTGTGTGTGTGTGTGTGTGTGTGTGTGTGTGTGTGTGTGTATCTCAGGTTTTTCAACTGAAAATGAGCAATTTAGAACAAAAGACTCAATTGTTTCTATATTCTGCTATTTTAAATATTGAAGATTTTCAGTAATTACAATTACTGAATTTGTGGTTGGGAGAGTAACAGCAATCAGAGCTATTTACACATTTTCAAAGGAGCAGCTCTCTATTTTGAGTAAAGAGGTGTGTGGTCTAGTAGGACACCTGAAACAATAATATAATATATTTTTTTGCCCATTGCCTTGCTAGACTCTGGTATGGCCATGTGCTCTTTGATCTGTGGCTGTTGCCATGCTTCCTGGCTTTGGCCCCCTCCCCTACCTTGGGGAGATGAATCTCCTCTTTCTCTCTCTCTCTCTAATTTACTTTTTAAATAAACTACATTTACTAATCTAAAAAAAATAATATTTTAAAAAATCCCTCTGACAAAAGCTAATCAAAGGACTTTTTCTGATAATTGCCTTAGAAATAAGATTTCTCAAATAATACCTGTTGTTTGAGGTATGAATCTGCCTACAAAACAACTAATAAAATAGGCTACCATTTCCTAACTGTAGCTTGATTTAGAGTGTTGGCATATATATTTTTTTTTAGATTAGAGAATATAGTTTATTTAGAAAGTAAATTAGAGAGAGAGAGAGGTGATTCACCTCCCCAAGGTAGGAGAGGGGACCAAACCTTAAGAAAACATGGCCTGGCCATAGCTCAAAGAGCACATGGCCACACCAGAGCTTAGAAAGGCAATGGCCAGTATAAATTTTATATTCAAGAGTATGAGAGTCCATTGGTAATCGCTATCTGTATTACATAATTATCTTTCTTCACTGGAAAACCTCTGTTCACTCTACAGTCGAGTATGCCAAACCTATGTCTCCAAATAACTTCTATCTGGGACTCCCTGCATTTGGTTTTGTTGAACAATATCGGGAAGCATGGGTTGTCAAGAATGTAGACTTTGGAATACAACATTCCCAGAAACAAATTGTAGCTACATTAGGTGTTAGCTCTATGATCTTGGGCAAACATTTTATCTCATCTTAGTTTTATTTATTCATTTCTGAAATGAAAATATTGTCTAACTACTTTAAATACATTGTATATATTCAAAGATCATGTAGCCAAGTTCCCAGAATGGTAAATAGATCATATTTTTTTATTCATTGATGCCTAATCCTGAACTTGAAATTAGGAAAAGAGATGCTCTCCTAACTTCTCAAGAGCCTGTGGCAATGTTTACCTATCCCTTAATTCTGGTTGAAGAAACTGGGTTTAAGACACTGGGAAAGATCAGGGAAGGTAACTATTAATAGCCTTCATATGCAATATTTCTAGATAAATTGAACTGCAAAAATATATATATTTCAAGATGATATTGTCTTATCCCTAAAAAGGCAGAGAAATAAATGGAGAGAGGCTGTAGGGAAAATGCTATCAGATGAGTTTTGGGAAACCTTTATTTTATGTTTTTAACTATCTCAGTCTTTTTAAAAATTTTTTTATTTTAAAGATGTGGGGTACAGTTCAGGGTTAGGTATACAAATGTTCGTTATGCAAGTACCCTTGTTGATTAGGTGTACCCCTTCTCCCCTGGCAGTTTCCTACCACTGCCAATCCTTTTCTTATAATATTATGATAATTGTTCAAGTTCCACTTATGAGTGAGAACATGTGATACTCAGTTCTTCGTTTCTGTGAGGGAAAACTTTAAAAACATGTGAACTTTCTTCAGCAATAATAAATATCTTAAGCCATCATGTCTGGTTATCAGTAATGATCTTGTGGAAAAATCGAATATAGGAGCATTGATCTATAACACAACAAACAGAGAGAGCAAAGACCAATTTTTGACTCTAGCAATAAGCTGTGCATAAAAGGTGCCAAGCTAGAACAGCTCATTTCCTGTTGTTATCATTTGGGGGTTCTTGTATAACATGTTTTGAATTGGACTCTGACTTGTCCTGCTGTAAGACATTTATCCCGGAGGTAGATTTAGGCTGGGCAGAGGAGGGCTGGCAATTAGTCTATGCGAGGATGTCAAGAATGGTTTCTTACATAGTATGATATTTCATTTAGAGGCAAATGCCCCAGGTTAGGCAGTGTGCCTCCGTGTTTTGTCATTTGTAAATAAATTGATATCCCTAACCCCTAGTACCTCAGAATGTAACATATTTGGAGATAGGATCTTTAAAGCAATAGTAATAATAAAATGAGATATTAGGGTGGACCTGAATCAAGCATGAGTGATGTTCTTATAAGAAGAGGGATAGGAGGAAGACCATGTGAAAACAGAGAGAAAATGGCCATTTATAAGTCAAGAAGAGAGGCCTGGAATAGAACCTTTCCTTACAGCCCTCAGGAGAAACCAATTCTGCTGACAACTTGATCTCAGACTTGGAGACCCCAGAGCTGTGAAAAAATAATTCTTTTTCGTTTGTTTGTTGTTGTTTTTGTTTGTTTAAGTCATCCAGTCTTTGGCAATTTGCTTGGCAGCCCTAGCAAACTGCTACAAATTGTCAGCCAATGAAGCATCAAAGCATGACATTCTGGGAATAGGGCTTATATTTTGGCAAAGACTTTCTTGCTCTAAATAGTCTTTTCTTTTCTCTAGGTATTCTAGACTGTGATTGACATTAAATGTTTCCTTTATGAATAATAGAGTATTCCCAATTAAGGATGACCAAGACATTTGGAATTATGTTTTCTCCTCAAAGCAAACTGCAGAAATTTCTCAAGGAAAATTTAAAATCCCTAGGTATAAATGAGTCTCAGACCCACAGATGTCTCTTTCCTCTTCAGATAAAACTAAAGAGGAAATCTTAAGAATAGATCGACCACATACTAATTCATAAGTTTTTAAATAAACGCATGCTGTCACATCTGTAAAGACTTCTGAGGAGGAGAGGAGGACAAGCTTGGGTGGAACATACATTGGAAAGGGCATGGCAGTGGTTGGAAAAGTTGTATGTGTAGAAAGATGGGAGAGAAATATAGGACTCTTGTTTTCCAAACTTGTCTGACCACAGGTCTAAAATAAATTTATTGAATCAGAATTGCCAAAAGAGTGAGCCTGTCTAGTTTGAGATATGAATTTGGTCAATGCCAAATCAGGTAGTTTGATATTCTGACACTAGGACCCTATCACTAGGACCCCCTTCTAATGATAACAGAGGATACAAAAACTGACCCATATGTGACCTTGACATTCTGGGAATAGGGCTGATTGATATTTTGGCAAAGACTTTCTTGCTCTAAACACTCTTTTCTTTTCTCTAGGTATTCTAAACTGTGATTGACGTTAAATGTTTCCTTTATGAATAATAGAGCATTTTGCTATCTTTTAAAGTTTTTGTTTTAAATATGTGGGATAAAATTTAGGGTTAGGTATACAAATGTTCATTATGCAGGTACCCTTCTTGATGAGGTGTGCTCCCCTCCCCTGGCAGTTTCCCACTACTGCCAATCCCTTTCTTATAGTATTACAATAGTTATTTAAGGTCTGCTTATGGGTGAGATCATGTGATACTCGGTTCTTTGTTTCTGTGATAGATCATTCAGTATTAAAGATTCTAAGTCCATCCAAGTTGTTGCAAAGTTCATAACATTGTCCTTTTTATGGCTGCGTAATATTTCATTGTGTATATGTACCACATTTTTTTAATCCAGTCTTCTTTTGATGGGCAGCATGGTTGGTTCCATGTTTTTGCTATTGTGAATAATGCTGCAATAAACATGTGCATGCAGGTATCTTTTTCATACAGTGATTTGAGTTCCTCCATGTATATTCCCAGTAGGGGGATTGTGAGGTCATATGGGAGGTCAGTTTTTGGATCTTTTGGGAATCACTACACTGTTTCCCAAAGAGAATGATATTATTTCCTTCTGCTGCCACATAGGCTCTTCATTCTGAGGAATGTATCTGTGACCATATCTTTCTGATTTACTTCTAAAATTAAATAATTATCCCATGAATTCCTCAGATAATTGTTGCATGCCAGCCTTCTTTATAGCTTCTAAAGTTCACGAAAAGCCACATATATAAGATAATAGCTGCACTTTTAAGGAGCTTGCTCTCCTTGAGTATCCCAAAGGGAAAAAAATGAGCAAATCTAGAGCAAGCTCTAAGTGTTTAGAAAAAGTTACCTTGAGATTCAAACTTCTGAGTGCTACAATAATTATAGAAGTCTTTGTGGAAGAAGTCAGCTGTTGCAACGTAAAATGAGATGCAGACCTGAGAAGACTTGGCCTGTCTGGCAGGGGCAAGGATTATGACTCAGTGTTCTCATCAGGCAAAAATGGCTGAGCTTGTATACCCATGCCTTCCTCAATCATCTGATGTGGGCTGCCTTGGAGGGCTTCACATCAGTTGAAGCATCTCTTGACATCTGAGGTCAAGCCTTGTTGACTTTGCTGACTGTGTTCCTCACCACCAGGCAGTAAGTTCTTCCTTGAAGGGGGCTCTGGGCAGCATATCTCCATATTCACTTGAAGACCTATCCTGAGTTGAGTCATGCCACGGGCGTGCCAAGGTCACTGGGTAACTGAGGCATGAAGGAGAGAATTGACCTCAGGTGGAACAGTGAAGACTTGTGTTTCCACTTGGCAATTTTCTCCCTGTTTTAGTTTTAGAAATATTGGTGTTCATCTTGAACTCAATTTTGAATTTTGAATTTGAAAATAAGCCACCAACTTAAGGTCCTAGGAATGCAATTTCAGTATTCCCAATTCTATATAAGAGACCAGTAAAAAACCTAGGGGACTTCACTCAAAGAAGAGTAGATCTTTATATTGCTTTTCCTTGGCAATTCATTATTTTTTTCTCTTTCTCAGTGGATAGCCATAATATTGAAGAATGGCATTTTCTCAAGTTTTCAATTGCATATTGTATGTGAGAAAGGATTGATGTGAAAATGAGCTTTTCCACTAGTCTGTCTCTGCCATGCTAGAAGGTGTCTGATAAAATCTTGAAACTGACTGTTCTTGCCCCATCAACAAACTCACCCATCGTGGGAAAAATGTAGGTCACTGTGTAGTGCATAACAGAGGAAAACAGCTATACTGAAGGTCTTTCATTCAGTTATCTCCTATGCATTTCAGGATATTATCAAAGCCAATGAATCCCACCTGGTTCACTGTTGGAACTGTGTCACTCACAAGAAATTGACTACTGACTGAAACAAAAACCAATACAGAGCTCTGAATTTTCAAAACACACACACACACACACACACACACACACACAAATGAAACACAGATTCTGAGAAGTAAAATTTGTGGTGTCCAAGTGAATAGTGACAGCATATTCCTACTCATATGTGGGACCTAAAAGAAATTGAGCTCATAGACGTAGAAAGTAGAGGCCAGGTGTAGTAGCTCACACCTGTAATCTCAGCACTTTGGGAGCAAGAGGCGGAAAAATGGCTGAGCCCAGGATTTCGAGACCAGCCAGACTGCCTCTCTACAAAAATAAATAAATGAATAAACAAAAATTTAAAAATAGATGTAAAGAATAGAATTGTGGTCCTAAAGGCTGGAAAGGGTAGGGGGAGAAGAAGATATAAAAACATTGGTTAATGGATACAAAATAGCAGCTACATTAAAAAAAACAGGTTCTAGTATTCTATAGTATTGGCTGTAGGGTAAATATAGTTAACAATAATTTATTATATGATGTTCCCAACCTAAAGAAATGATAATTGTTTGAGGTGATGGATATGCTAAGTATCCTGATTTGTTCATTACATATTATATGCACGTACTGAAATATCACTCTGTTCCACATAAATATGTACAATTATAACATGTAAACTAGAAAGAAAAAGGAAAAAAAGTAAATTGTGAGATTTTTCTCCGGAGTGGACTGGAAGACAAACAATATTGTTGTGTGAGAATAAGAGAATATTTTCAACCATTGTCTATTGAATCTTGAAACTCAATGCGCTCACCTGTTATTTGGAAGATGTATGAAACACAAGTGAAAAATGACAGGATTCTAGAATAGCATAGTTATTTATGGTATTTGGGAAAGCTTTTAAAACAACGCAAAAGGTTTTTGTAGTTGCTATTTGTTTTTTGCAAGCTCGCTGGTTAAAAAGCCAAGATAACATATTCAAGTTAGAGACCCACCTTTCTGCTTGTGATCGCTACACTGCTAAAAGTTGGATGAACATTTAATACATTATGTTGCAAATAGAATTAGCTTTTCCATGTTAGAGTAAGTAAATTTACTGGAAATGAACCAGATAAACACGTTTCCATCTGCTTGCAATTTCTCTGTAAAATTGTAAAATTAGTATCATAGAACCTATCTCAAAAGTCACAGTGAAAAATCAGAGTTAATAAATGTGAAGTATTTAGAAAAGTGTCTAGAGATAAAAAGTACTCAATGTGATTTGTATATGAATATATACCTATATACATAAGTATATACCTGTGTGTATATACGCATATATAAATGTGTATATATGTTTACATGTATATATACATAAGCATATATATATGAGGCAGAATCCCCAAAAATCTGGAATTTATTTATTTAAAAAGTGTATTTATTCTTACAGTTTAAACTTCAGTCACCTTCCAAGTACTGTCCGTTGATGCAATACATCTATTGAGATGTTTTTTCCACTGCTCAAAACAGTTTTTGAGCTAAATTTTGGTGCCTTTTAGTGCTTCTGCACCCGCATAACGTTTCCCTTTGAAGACTTTTTCCATCTGGGGAAGCAAAAAAAAAAAGTCGCTTGGGGTGAGATCTGGTGAATAGGGAGCATGGGGCAAAGAGGTCATGCTTTTTTGGACAAAAACTGCTGAACATGAAATGTGGTGTGGGCAAGTTGTAAATAACCCATCATGAAATGGGCAAACACTCTGAAAGAATTGCCCCCCCCCCAAATTCACTTAAGGACAACACAGCCTCTCGCAACAATGCTAGCTGGCACACTGATTTTGATGGGTTCTTGAGACACTTACCTAGCGGGGGTGGGGGGGTATATTACAAGAGGCCCACCTTCCACAAAATAATTCCATCTTTTGGGAGTCCCTCTTTGTATTTAATGGGGTTTTTTTTTTTGATAGATCACTGAAGGTGGTGGAAAGAAGAATAAGCTCTTTTACAAAACTGTCATTTATATAGCAAGATCATTGAAAGAAAGAAAATCTGAATTTATAAAATTGTGTCATTTAATCTTTACAGCTAGATAAAAACACAGTCTTATGAACTCTACTTAACAAATGAAGACACAAATGTGACTCAGAGAATTTTAGTGGGGGTCCAGATGGAACCAATGTTCCACCTTTTTAAAAAAAATTTTTTTTAGTCAGTCTCACTCTATTGCAGTGGCACTCTTAGCCACCCCAGAGTCCACCCATTGGGCTAAGACGATTCTTCCTCCTCAGCCTTCCAAGTAGCTGGAACTACAGTTGCATGCTACCACGCCTGGCTAATTTTTTGATATACTGTAGAGACGCGTTCTCACCAAGTTGCCCAGGCTGATCTTGAACGCTTGGACTCAGGCAATCTTCTTGCCTTGGCCTCCTGAAGTGTTGGGATTACAGGCTTGAGTCACTGTGCCTGGCCAATGTTCTAACTCTTAGTCATTCCATTCTCCTGACTAGCTGGTGAAAAGTTTTGGTGATTGAAGTGAAGGGAGCATAACATCTGAACTTCATTTAAACAGGGAATGAACAGAAGGGAAGAAGGGGAGAATGGGCAATTCAGAAAGTTGACAGATCAGGAATGGTTTAAACATATAACTGTTGTAGAGAAAGAAAATGAATTCAATATTAACACCACATAAGGTTGAAAATAGGGAGATGACATTAGGAATGCAAGAAGTGACCAAAGCATTTAGGATTTCTTATGACTACCAAATATCATGGACTCATATTTTGTGTCTGCATTTTATATTATTAATTTGTTCAACAAATTCTGTTGAAGGAACTGAAGATATAGAGGTAAACAAATACAATGGGAAAAGTAAATCCAGCTTCATCATTACAGCACTTATATACTAGTGCTGAAGTACTAATCAACTATTACCATAAATAGTATATAATACATGTAACTTAAAGAAAGTAAGGCTGGGCTCAGTGGCTCAGCCTGTAGTCCCAGCACTTTGAGAGGCCAAGGCGAGAGGATTGCCTGAGCTTGGGGATTCGAGATCAGCCTGGGCAACTTGGTGAGACCTCATCTGTATAACAAATAAATAAGCCAGGCATGGTGGTGTACGCCTGCCATTCCAGCTATTTGGAAGGCTGGGGTAGAAGTATCACCTGAGCCCAGTAGGTCGAGGCTGCAGTGGCAGTGAGCATGCCACTGCACTCTAGCCTGGGCAACAGAGTGAGAATCCGACAAAAAAAAAGGAGGAAGGAAGGAAGGAAAGAAGGAAGGAAGGAAGGAAGGAAGGAAGGAAGGAAGGAAGGAAGGAAGGAAGGAAAGAAGGAAGGAGGGAGGGAGGGAAGGAAGGAAGGAAGGAGGGAGGGAAGGAAGGAAGAAGGAAGACATATAAAAATCATGGAATTTAAAAACTAAATATAGACAAATACTTTGAAGTTTTCAAGTCCCCAAATTTATTTAGATTCTATTGTCTTTACCCAACGAATTATTACATTTTAAAAATTTACTTTTTTATTTTTATATTTCATTTCAATAGGTTTAGAGGTACAATAATTTTCTTTCTTTCTTTCTTTCTTTGAGGTTATAGTGAGCTATGATCATGCCATTGCACTCCAACCTGGTACAATAGTGTTTCATTACATGGTTGCATTATATAGTGGCAAAGAAGTCTAGGCTTTAAGTATATCCACCACTCCCACCTTTGCACATTGTACCTGATAGGTGATTTTTTTATCCCTTCACCTCGTCCCCCCACTTCTGAGTCTCCAATGTCATATCATTCTCTGTGCCTTTGCAGACCCTTAGTTTAGCTCCCACTTATGAGTGAGAACATGTTCTATTCGGTTTTCTGTTCCTGTGTTAGTTCACTTAGGATGCTCTCCAAATCCATCCAAGTTGCTGCAAAAGACATCATTTCAGTCTTTTTGGTGACCGAATAGTATTCCATAGTGTATATACACCACATTATCATTATCTACGGATCAACTGATGGGCATTTAGGTTGGTTCCATATATTTGCAATTGTGAGTTGTGCTGTGATGAAACGTGAGTGCAGGTATCTTTTTTTTTTTACATAATGGCCTTTGTCTCTTTGGGGAAATAACTAGCAATGGAATTGAGACAGAAGATAGCTAGAAAAAGGCTGGGCAGGCAGACAGGGCATGTCCTCCGGTAAAATGTAAAATGTAAAATGTAGCCAGCTTCCTGCAAGCCTCCCAGGCTCAGGGTTGAACAAGCTCCCAGCCAGCTTCTCACGTTGAGCTTAAGTACTCACTGTTGGGATCGAAAAGCAATAAATTAGCTCACCATTATGTCCCTACGTTGCTGATTGCCCAATCAGAGCAGCTAGTGCTAGCCAATCAACTTGGACTTAGGGCTATATAAGCCCCAGATTACGGTCCCACACTCGCAATACCTTCTCGCTCCCTTTCGTTGGGAGAGTTTCTCTGTCCTCCTAGCAAATCTTGCTTTTTTATTTTCCGAGTTTTCATGTTCCTAATTTTTCCTGGGACAGAGAACCTCAACCTGCAGAAGATTGTGGGAACTGAAAAGCCGTGTATCCCAGAGGCTGGCTTGCCCGCTGACGGAGCTGGCTGATCCAGGAGCGTTGTTGGAAGTGCTGTTGGAAGAAGGCGAGACTCAGAAGTTGAGACGCTCCGGGGGGCTAGGGTTGTCAGCCTCTCAGAGCCAACACTCTGAGGGATTAGGCTTGTCAGCCTACCAAACCAGCAACACTCTCGGGGCGTGGCTTGTCAGCCCACCAGAGCCAACACCTGGGATAGACCTTCCAGCACACTGAACCTGCAGTCATCTGAAGGCTTGGCATGCCAGCCCATTAGAGCCAACAATTCCCGGGGGGGGGGGGTTATCAGCCCTTTCCTGGACATGACCCTTGCTGGGGCTTGGCTGGCCGACCCATTGAGCCGCCACTCTCAAAGCCCAGGCTAACTTGAAAAATCGGCATCAGAATGGCTGGATCACATGGTAGATACACTTTAGTTCTTTGACAAGTCTCCATACCAATTTCCAGAGGTTGTATTAATTTATACTCCCACCCAACAGCGTATGAGTGTTGCCTTTTCACTGCATCCATGTTGTCATCTACTGTTTTATTTTTTTATTCACGGCCGTTCTGACTGGCGTAAGGAAGGTATTTTATTGTGGTTTTCAGATGAATGTCTCTGAAGATGTGATGTTGAGCATTTTTTCATGTGTTTGTTGGCCTCTTGTGTATCTTTTGAGAGATGTCCATGTTATTTGCCCACTTTTTAATGGGTTCATTTGCTGTTTTCCTTGCTTGTTTGTGTTCTTTGTAGATTTTAGATACTAGCTTTTTGTCAGATATATAGGTTGTAAGTATCTTGTCTCATTATCTAGGTTGCCTATTTGCTCTGCTGATTATTTTCCTGTGCTGAGTCTTTTTAGCTTAATTAAACCCCACTTATTTTTGGTTTTTATGTTTACTTTGGGGGTTTTAACCACAAATTTTTGCCTAGGCCAATGTCCAGAAGAGTTTTTCTTAGGTTTTCTTCTAGGATTTTTATGGTTTGGGATATGATATTAAGACTTTAATTCATTTTGAATTATTTTTTAAATGTGGCAGGAAAGGAATCAAGTTTCATTTTTCTCCCTATACCTATCCAATTTTCCCAGCACCATTTTTGAATAGGGTATTCGTTGTTTTTGTGTGTGTGTGTGTCACAGATCATTGGTTGTAGGTATTTGAATTTATTTCTGAATTCTCTATTCTGTTACATGGGTCCTTGTGTCTGTTCTTTTACCAACATGCTGTACGCTATAGCCTTGCAGTATAATTTGAAATCTGGTAATGTGTGCCTACAGCTTTTTTTTTTTTTTTTAAACTTAGGATTGCTTTGGCTATTCTGGATGTTTTTTGCTTCTATATGAATTTTAGGGTTCTTTTTTCTAATTCTGTGAAAAACAGTGCTGGTAATTCAATAAGGATTGCACTGAATCTGTAGATTACTTTCGGTAATATGGTCATTTTAGCAACAGCGATTCTTCCAATCTGAGCGTGGGATGTTGCCTCATTTGTTTGTGTTCTTTACAATTTCTTTCATGAGTGCTTTGTAGTTACCTTGTAGGATCTTTCACCAACTTGGTTAAGTATATTTCTAGATACTTTAGTTTTTTGACTGTTAAAAAAATTTAGTTCTTGATTTGAGTTTCAGCTTGGTCACTTTTGGTGAGTGATTTGTGTGGGATTTTATTTCCTGAAACTCTACCAGATTCACTTATCAAGTCCGAGAGTCTTTAGGATTCTCTAGGTATAAGATTGTATCATAAGCACCCAGAGATAGTTTGATATCTTAATTTCTCATTTGAATGCCCTTTATTTCTTTTTTCTTTCCTGATTGCCCTGGCTAAGACTTTCAGTACTTCGTTGAATAGGAATGGTGGTAGTGAGTATCCTTGCCTTGTTCCAGTTCTGAGTGGGAATGTGTTCAACTTTGTTCAGGATGACATTGACTGTGACTGTGATTTTTATTATTTTGAGAAATGTTTCCCCAATGCCTGTGTGTGTGTGTGTGTGTGTGTGTGTGTGTGTGTGTGTGTGTGTGTGTTTCCAGTTTGCCACCTTGTGTCTTTTTGGGGCATTTAGGTTGTTTACTTTCAAGGTTACTATAGATGTCTGAGTGTTTGATTCTGCCATAGAATTGTTTAAAAATTCACTTTGTGTTCTTGGTTTTGTGGTTGACTTACATGTTCTGTAGGCTGTGTGCTAACGTGCTTTTGTGTTTGGTGCTATTATTCTTTTGTGTCCATATTTGGTACTCCCATGGGCATCTGTTGTAGGGCTGGTCTAGAGGTGATGAATTGCCTTTACACTGGTTTGTCTGGGGTCCCTTATCTTTCTCCTTCATTTATGAAGCTTAGTTTGGCAGGATAAGAAATTCTTGGCTGGCATTCTTTTCTTTAAGAATGCCAAAATGAGGGTCCTAATCCTTTCTGGATTGTAAGGTTTCCACTAGAGGTCTACAGTTGTTCTTATGGGTCTCCTTTGGTAGGTGGTCTGGTCCTTTAGCCATGTTTTAAGTTTTTTTTTTCTTTCACATTAACCTTGGATAGTTTGATGACTATGTATCTTTGGGATGGTCATCTGGTATAGTATCTTGCAGTTCTCTCAATTCCCAATACCTGCATGCTGACTTCTCTAGCAAAAGAGGGGAAGGTTTTTTATTGGATTATGTCTGCCTGATGTTCCCAATCTTTTCTTCTCTCTCAGGAATATCAGATGTAGGTTTGGTCTCTTTACAAAATGCTATACTTTTGAAAGCTTTGTTCATTAAAAAATTTTTTTTTTCTCATTTTTGTCTAACTGGGTTGATTTGAAGGACTAGACTTCATGCTCTAAAATTATTTCTTCGACTTGGTCTAGTCTGTTGTTTAGGCTTGCAACTATCTTTTGAAATACTTGGAGTGAGTTTTTCAGTTCTAGAAGTTCAGTTTGGTCCTTTCTTGGACTGGCCATGTCATCTTTCAATTATTAGACTGTTTTTGTGACCTCTTTGACTTAGATATTCATTCTATGTTGTATCTCATTGAATTTCTTCGCCATCCACATTTTGAATTTTTTGCCACCTATCTGTTGAATTCTGTATCTGACATTATGGACAGTTCATTCTGGTTAGGATCTATTGCTTAGAAGCTGGTGTGATCATTTGGGACCAACAAACCACTGACTTTTTGTGTTGCTGAAGTTTTTGTATTGCTATCTTCCCATCTGAGTGTGTTGATACTTTCTCTCTCTCCCTGTCTCTCTTTCTTTCTCTCTCTCTCTGTCTCTGCCTTTGTCTGTCTCTGTCTCTCTGTCTCTTTTCTCTCTCTCTAGTTTGCTATTATTGGGATGTGGCTTCTTGATTTTTTCCTCCTTTTTTCCTCCTTATGGGTATGAGCATGGCTGTGTTATATGTTGTGTATGGTTGAAAGACTACATTCCTGGATATTTTCAGTGCTCTGTGTGGGTTCCTTGGTTGCAGCTGGGGTCATGTCGTGGCTGTCTTGGATGATCCTTGTTGTAGTGCTGTATTTTTGTTGGGTGGATCAGGCTGCAAACCCATAGACTGTGTTAAAGTGAGGATTGGTAGTAACAGCTGTGCTATCTTGCCTCGGCCACAGTGTTCAGGCAGATAGGAGGCTCCCCTTATTCTTTGGGGGCCTGAAGCAGATATTCCCCATCTGGAGAGAAGCAGCCAAGATGGGAGAGGGTGAGAAATTTCTTGACAACTGGCTGCTCTTTTATGGCTGTGGAGTCTTCATGGGGGTTGCCTGCAAGGGCCCCATGTAGCTGCTCCCTCCCTGCCCTCAGGCAACAGGAACAGGGAACTTCAGTGGTTGCAGACATTGTCTACAGATGGCCTGCCAGAGAACTCTGGTGGCTAGCTTCCTTGAGGACTGGTGGGTCTTTCTCACAGCATTTGGGCAACTGTGGGATCCCCACAATTCTTGCAAACAGGTAGCGGGCAATACCCATCTCCAGGGAAGCAGCTGAGTTAGGTGGATGGGGGATGCTCTGACTCTTCTCTGCTCCTGTGTGTTGTGGCTGTGTATTATATTCTGGGGGAGCATAACATCACTTGACTGGGCTGCTCTTTCCCAGCCTGGGCAAAAGTGGTAGTGGCTGCAGCTGCTGTAAAGGGTTTGGCATTCTCAGAGGAACACTGAACCTCTCTCTTTGGCAGGGTGGCAGCAGCTATGCCAAGCTGCATGGGGATCAGTGAACCAAAGGATTCCTCATGGGCTTGCACAAGGCCTCTGCATAGTCACCAGGCAGGTCTTTATGTGGGTCTGGGGGCCCTAGGAGTTGGGAAGCCTTTCCTGTGACTCAGATGACAAGGATCTTGGGCGTTTCTTACTCACTCATCCCTTTATTCCACTGGGACTACAGCTCCACAATGAGTGTTCTCAGAAGGCTATCTGATTTTACTCCTCTCTGCTTTCCATGGGTCTCATTGTTTCTCTGGTGAATTCCAGGGTGTGCTCTTAGACGCCTGCTTAGAGTGTTAAAATTTTCTCGGAATCCTGGTTCTTCTCTGTGAGAGGCACACACTGGCTCCTTTGGTTCACCCATCTTGAACCCAATCTATATTGTGCTTTTTAAAATACATTACAGTGAGATTAAATAAAACATCAAGAATTCAGTGAATGGGTTTAATAGCACTATAAACATAGTTAAAGATAAGAATCAATGAACTGCAGGATAGGTCGGGAAAAACTACAGTGAATTAATCACAAAACAACAATAATAAAAAGGGAATACAGAGCAGATGCTGTTAAAGGACAAAGAGGATATTGTGAGTAGATTCATCATGTTTTTAACGTGAGTTGCAAAGTGAGAGAATAGAATATTGCAGAGGTAGTATTTGAAGAAATAAGGCTAAGAATGCACCAGAATTGTAAAACTTAACAAGGCACACATTAAGAAATTCCTAGGAGTCTCCGATGAGAAAAATAAAAAGAAATTCACCATCAACTGGATGAAGATAATATCATGGTAAAAGTGGTTACCTTAAAATCAGCCAAAGGTGAGAACATATAATGATGAATGAAATTTAGACTCAGAAATGAATTCTCTACCCTGAGGAACTCAAATCATTCTACCAAAAAGATTCCTGAAAAAAAAAGAAAAATCTCACACTGTAATAGTAAAACAAACAAAAATTTCTTAGAAGAATGTTTTCCAAGTTCTCAAAGAACAAAATTATCATAGTAAAGTTAGCATTTGTAAAGGAAGTCAAGTTAAATTATTGCTAAGACAAAAGTTTATTATATAGCATACTATTACTAAAGGATATCCTGAAGGTTGTTCTTCAGGAAAATTAAAAGTATACCTTATAGAAGGAAAGGAAAAGAACAAATAAAATGACACATGCATGTATATGTTTCAATGTATACTCACTGTCTAAAACAATAGACATACTATCTTTCAAACATATCTATATTGATCATCTCATCTTTCTATACAAACACAATAAAACTACTTAACAAAACTAGAAAGTTGGAAGATGATATTAAGTTCTTGCATTTTCCAGGAATGAGACAAAAAGTATTAATTCATACTAAATTTTGATAAATCAAGAATAATTTATACAATTTAAGATGACATGAATATGAAAAGTTTTCCATCTTGCAAGCTATTAAAAAGGATAAGATAATAGTTTTCTTAAAAAGAAAAAAAGCATACTCTAAAATAAGCCAGAAATTATCATGCAATTAGAAATCATATAATAGCTGGGCTCAGTGGCTCAGCCTGTAATCCCGTGCCTTTGGGAGGCTGAGGTGAGTG
>NW_007258040.1:30971-35233 GCF_000164805.1 Carlito syrichta | reverse complement strand
CAGTCTGGGTGACAGAGTGAGACTCCAACTCAAAAAAACAAAAAACAAACAAACAAAAAAAAAGAAATCATATAATAACGATTCTCTCATTCAATTTTATCCTAGTTCATATCATTGGTAGTATATAAATTGCATAGAATTCTAGCCAAAAAAAAAAAAGGCATCCGAAAAATACTGACTCCATCTTTAACACAAGGCGGAATATGGAATGAAAAGTGTTCGCCTGGTTAAAAAAAGTTTAATCTATATATTTCATGAAAATGCTTTCAGTTGGCCCATATGTCCACTCATTTTCATCTATCATGCTCACTAAATACAAAATCTTTGCTCTTGGTTATTGTTAAATGTTGGTTCTGAACATTCTTGATGGTATTGAAGATAATTTAATTTCCTGTGTGGGAAAAGGTGGCCTCATAGATTTTCCAGAAAGAGGAACCTCTCTGAAAAACAACGGTATCTGGCTTGCCTATCTTCCTTTCTTAGTTGTGATATGATAAGATATACAATCTTATGTTTCTTATACATTTTTTTGTTTCATTTCCCCCCTTTCTCCCTTTATAGTATGGTACATAAATATCTGTCCTCACGTTCTGAAAACACATGGAATGTAATCGCTAACATATAAGATTAAATACATAATTTTTCTGCTGAGGTTCCTCCAACTAGGGAGATTCTCTCTTGGTGGGGTCAGTTTAAGTTGCCTTATCATGTTGCTGTCTGTAGCAAACTGACAATAGGTTAAATAGACTGCATTTAATAAAATGAATTATAAACAGTAATGAAAGGGTGATTTTAACATACAAGGAACCTCCATGGTAGAGGGGCTGAGGGAGAGAACTCAAGGAAGTACAAAAAAAGAGGTCAGACTTCATTGGAGAGAGTGCGGTTCATCAACCTGACAGAATAAAAGCTGACTGGTTTAGCCAGGCTGGAACTGGTCTATGGTTGCTCGACAAAATACACACAATTTCATTCCTGCTCTGGAAATAACACACAATCTTCCAGACAGGGATCAGGTGATCAGTAACCATTGTGGTGGAAGTTGTCATGTATGTAGGGGTAGCAGTCCTTCAGAGTGCTTGAGGCCTGTGGAAACAAGGACTCCTGCCTATGTAACTCTCCAGGCACATGAGGCTGTGGGCAGGTCACGTGGGGATTGCTCAGGGAATTGGCACACCACTGGCCTTAGGGACCTCCAGTTTCTGTGTCAAGAAGGTGGCCAGACTGAGACTGGGAGGTTGCAATGAATCACATTCTGGGCCTGTGGCCCATGACGAAATGGCAGGGTGCCTCTTTCCCCTGCAATGTCTCTTTCTAACCTTCAACCAGAAAGCTTCACATCTTGTTCACTTTAAAAGATAAATGCTTAAAGGAATTCTGTTGTTTTTCATAGAGGTACTCTCACTGAATCCTGACATACTTCCCTAGTGGCCACTTGGCCCACAGAATGAAGAAATTTGTATCTCTACAAGATGACTCAAACTTTATTGATTAACCAATACAGAGAAGGGAGAAAAGATTCTTAGTCCTAATAAATAACTACATGCCCTTGGGGACATGACTTAAGCTCTTCTAAGACTTCTCTTACATTCCTCTTTTGTAAAGAGTAGTGACTCTAAAATGGCCCTAAAATGTTCTTTGAATACATAAGTATCAGTTCTTTCACAAATTAGATGGAATAGTAAAGAAAAAGTTTAAATTTGGTGGGGAGGGAAGAAATGCTGAAATTCTAACAAGCCTGCTTTCTATTTCTGTGACCTATGTTTTAGTTTTCCTATAAATAAAAGAATAATAACTGTCTCTTAGGCCTCTTGGAGGACTGGATGAGAAAACGTTTAAAAATCATTCTATTGATGGACAGCATGGTTGGTTCCCTATTCTTGCTATTGTGAACAATGCTGCAATAAACATATGTGTGCAGGTATCTTTTTTATAGAGTGATTTGAATTCTTCAGGGTATATTCCCAGTAGGGGGATTGCGGGGTCATATGGAAGGTCGATTTTTAGAGCTTTTAGGAATCGCCACACTGATTTCCACAACGGCTATACTAGTTTACACTCCCACCAACAGTGTAGAAGTGTTCTCTTTTCACCACATCTTCTCCAGCATCTGTTATTTTTTGAGTTATTGCACAATGCATATTTGTATATCTAACCCTTAACTGTACCCCACAATTTTAAAATAATATATACATTTTTAAAAAGCATTCTAAAAATAACCAAGTAGAAAGTGGATCCTTCAAAAGTTCTTGGTTATTTCATTCCTGCTCTGGAAATTACACATTTATTAAATCATCTTATTATAGAATTATCTCAGAAAAGTGTGAAGCAGAAAATTGTTGAATATAAGTTTTGAAAAGTAATACAGGAGAGATATAGGTTTATTTTAACATGATGTTATAATCATTCTGAGGAGTGTATGTTTACATTGTGTTCATAACTCTTCCAGGCAGGAATGAGATGCCAGGGACTAGAACACATTCACTTTATCCAGAGTTAGCAAATTGGGATTGTGCTTTTTAAAACTAAGAAAAATAAAAACAACACAAAAAGTATGGTTTTTCTCTACTGTAGGAGTGGTAAATGACTAAGAATCTGGGATTTTTATCAGGAAGAGGACCCCTGCTTGAACACAGAGAGAAGCAGGGAAATTTTTTAAAAATCATCTTGCAGAACTTGAAAGACAAAAATTAAAAAGTTGCAAAGGGATTCTTATAAAAACGAAGAGGAAAGTAACTGAGTCTGAAAGGTGATTATTTTACCCTAAAAATATTTGTCAAATTCTGAAGCTAAATGGAGCAAGAAGCTAAAATTCTAAGTAAAAACAGATTTTTGAGAGTCTAGTCAGGCTGAGGATATTAGAAGTAAAACTGACAACCTGCATAGGCAAGAAGTTCCAGGAAACTTACAGGATTTCAGACAAAAACCCGGAGAGCTGAGCCCTAGGAATGAGGTAAAACAGAGGCAATTTACTGAATGCAGTCCTTACTAAATATTCAAACTAGCCTCAAATTCTGGTTGAATTTAGGCGAAGATCCCCTACAGTACCTTACCAGCAAAGAAGGTATGAAGCTTCTCTGGGAGAAAATAAAATTATTAAATTCTCTCTATTTCTAGATAGATAGAAAATAGATAGATGATAGGTAGAAAATAGATAATAGATAGATGATAGATGATAGAGCTATCCAGCCATATACATATATAACCAGATATAAATGAAGGTAGTAGATTTAATTATAGTATTTTGAAATATTTCTATTTTATATAAACAAAATTAATGATATATATACATCTTTATGATGCAAACATGCATGTTTTAATCACTAGGATAAACAAAAGAATTTTTTTCCTCTTTATTTTGAAAATTTGGGGTACAATTCAGGGTTAGGTATACAAATGTTTATTGTGTAAGTACCCCTATTGATGAGGTGTGCCCCCCTTCCCTGGGTGGGTATTGACTACTGTCAATCCCAGCTATTCCCCCCACCCCCTTCCCCACAGTTTCCTGCTATTTTCAATTCCTTTCCTGCAGTAATATGGTAGTTGTTTAAGGTCCACTTATGAGTGAGAACATGTGATACTCAGCTATTTGTTTCTTTGAGAGATCACTTAGTATTATAAGCTCTAATTCCATCCACATTGCTGTGAAGTTCATGATTTTGTTCTTCTTTATGGCTATGTAATATTCTATTGTATATATATACCACATTTTTTTTATCCAGTCCTCTTTTGATGGGCAGCACGGTTGGTTCCATGTTCTTGCTATTGTCAACAATGCTGCGATAAAAATACGTGTGCAGGCATCTTTTTCATAGAGTGACCTGAGTTCTTCTGGGTATATTCCCAGTAGGGATATTGTGTGATCATGGAAGGTCAATTTCTAGGAGTTTTAGGAATCGCCACACTGATTTCCACAGAGGCTGTATTAGTTTACACACCTAACAGCAGTGTAGAAGCATTCCCTTTTTACCACATCCTCTCCAGCATCTATTATTTTTTGAGTTATTGATGATGGCCATTCTGACTAGAGTTAGGTGGTATCTCCTTGATGACTAGTGAGGCTGGACATTTTTTCATGTATCTGTTGGCTATTCGTATGTCTTGAGAAGTTTCTGTTCATATCTTTAGCCCACTTTGTAATGGGGCTGTTTGTTTTTGTTTTTTCTTTTCAGCACGTTTGAGTTCCTTGTAGATCCTTGATATTAGGCCTTTGTCAGACATGGAGTTGGCAAATATTTTTTCCCAGTCTATGGGCTGTCTCC
>NW_007258040.1:2252-30883 GCF_000164805.1 Carlito syrichta | reverse complement strand
GGGGGGGCACACCTCATCAACAAGGGTATCTGCATAATGAACATTTGTATACCTAACCCTGAATTGTACCCCACATTTTTAAAATAAAGCATTAAAAAAAACTTTTAAGAATTAATTTATGAAAAAGAGTAAAATGGAGAAATCTATAATGTCATATAATTAGAAATTTTAAAAATGATATATAAAATTAAATCAGTAATTACATATGCACATCATATACATTGTATATATGAATATATATATGAGTGTGTGTGTGTGTGTGTGTGTGTGTGTATGCATATATATGCACAAACATGCACATGTCAATGAAAGACAAAGATGTTAAGGCCGAATTAAAAATGAACAAGGTTACTCCATGATTCTTACAAGAATTGTAGATTAGGCCGGGCTCAGTATCTCACCCTGTAATCCCAGCACTTTGAGATGCTGAGGTGAGTGAATTGCCTTAGCCCATGGGTTTGAGACCAGCCTGGCAACTTGGTGAGACTGTGTCTCCACAGTAAATAAATAAATAAGTTAGCCAGGCATAGTAGTGCACTCCTGTAGTTCTGGCTACTTGGAAGGCTGAGGCAGAAGGATCACCGGAGCCCAGCAGGTCCACGCTGGGGTGGCCTTGTGTGTGCCATTGCACTCCAGCTAAAAGAAATCTAGATTAAATATAAAGACACAAAAGAATAAAAGCAATGGGAAAGAAAACATACACCATGAAAATATAAAAAATGGTATAGCTATAGTAATATATGTGAAATTTAAAAGAGAAAGAATTTGGGTCACAAAAATATTAATTATAAATCATATAATGACATTGTACAAATCTGAACAAATTTCCAAATGTTGAAATCATTCAAGTATGATCTATGACCACAAATAACTAAGGGGAGTGTTAAGAACAAATAGAAAATTCACAAATATCTGAAAATTAAGCAACGTATTTCTACATAGGCCATTTAATTTCCAATAAGAAATTAAAGTGGAAATAGAATATATTTTGAAATAATTAATAATGAATATATAATCTGCCACTATTTGTTGGCTACATATACAATGTATTTAAAGATAAATGTATAGCATGAAGTTATTACAGAAGAAAGGCTAAAAATCAAGACAGATATAACTCTTTGAAGATAGAAAAAAGGTCTTGAAGCTAACAACAGAAACACAAAAAGGTATAACATTCAAACAAATCAAGCAGATTAAAATGAAACAAAACTGCAATGTACAAGAGAGGTTATCAATGAAATATTGGGTTTTGACGTCTGGTAAGTATTAGATCTTAAGAAAGCTTTATCAAGAGCAGACAACTTACCAATATTAAGAACAAAAAAGGAGACGTTATTCATCTTATAGCAAAAGTACATCAAAGAACATTATGAACAACATGTCAGTGAATTTGAAAACTTAGATTCAGCAAATTTCTACCAAAAAATTCTTGCCAACGTAAACTATAGGAAACACACTAGAATTATGCCACCTAGCAAATAACATAACTTGTATAAAAATAGGTTTCCCCTTCATGAAAAATTGCCAAAGTTTGTATGACTTAGGTTATGTTTTAAGCTAAAAAGCCAAAAAGAAAATAACAATTTTCCACAGCATTTTCATAGTGAAGAACAATAGGAGAAAATTCTAAATTATATTATTAGACCCGCATGATTTTTTGGTTTAAAATGTAATATTTTGTGGTAAATATACATTCAATTAATTCACTATTTTAATCACTTTAGGGTATAGTTCTGTGTCTTTCAGTACATTTGCATGGTTTTGCAACCATCTAGCTCCAGAGGTCTTTTATCATCCTAAACTTAAGCTCTCTCTGTACCTATGACATGCTAACTCCCTATTTCCTTCTCCCCTAGCAACTTACAATCACCATTCTCCTTTCTGTCTCTATGAATTTGCCTACCCTAAGTACTTCTTATACGTCAAATATAAAATATTTGTCTTTTTGTGAATGGTTTATTTCACTTAGCATAATGTCTTCAAGGTTTACCTGTGTCATGGTAGGTATAGTACCTGATTCCTTCATAAAACTACATAATGTTAGCCAAGGGTGGTGGCGTGTGCCTGTGGTTCCAGCTACTTGGAAGGCTGAGGCAGAATTGCCTGAACCCAGCAGGTCAAGGCTTCAGTGGCCATAAGCGTGCCACTGCACTCCAACTTGGGTGACAGAGTGAGACTCCTAGTTAAAAAAAAGAAAAGAAAACTAAATAATATTCCATTGTATGTATAGGACACATTTTGATTATCTATCCATATACTTGGTTGCTTCTACCTTTTGGCTATTTTGAATAATGCCTCTATGAACATGAGAGTACAAATATTTGTGTAAGTCCCCATATTCAACTCTTTTGGGTATATATCCCAAAGTGAAATTACTGCATCATATGATAATTCTATGGTAACATTTGTTTTTTTGAGGTATCACCATATTTTCCACAGCAGTTAAAGCATTTTCCATATTTATCATCAATGCACAAAGGTTGTTTTCATTTCTCTACGTCCTCACCAACATTTGTTATTTTCCATTAAAAAAATTAAATTTTATAACAGCAGTTCTTATGGGTGTGAAAGGGTATCTAATTGTGGTTTCTGATTTGCATCTTCCTAATGATTACAGAAATTGAGCCTCTTTTCATGTATGTAGTAACTTGTCTATTTTTTGAGAAATGTATATTCAATTCCTTTGCCCATTTTTCAATTTTTTGATTGAATTGTAGGTTTTTAAAAATATATTCTCAATATTAATCCTTTATCATACATATGATCTATAAATTTATTGTCTCATTCCATGGGTTGCCTTTTTACTCTGTTGATGGTGTCCTTTGATGTATACAAGTTTTTACTTTTGATAAAGTCCAATTTATCTACTTTGTTGTTGTTATTGCCTATGCATCTGGTGTTGTGTCTAAGAAATCACTGCTTAATCCTGTGTCATATAGATTTTTCTGTATGTTTTTCTCTAAGAGTTCTAAAGCTTTAGCTCTTGCATTGAGGTCTGTAATCCATTTTGAATTAATGTAGTAAGATATTTTATAAGGTAAGAGTCTAACTTGATATCTTTAAATGTGAATAGCCAGTTTCTCAACACCTTGTTGAAAAGAATGTCCTTTCTCTCATTGAATGGTCTTAGTACCCTTGTTGAAAATTATTTTACCATATTGGTTTGTTTATGGCCTATCTCTTGTATTCTAATGGTCTATATGTCTGTCTGTACAGTAGCATACCATTTTGATCACTATAGCTTTGTAGTGCATTTTAAAATCAGAAGTTCTGAGACCTCAAATTTTATTCTTGTTTATCAAAATAGTTTGGACTAAGTTCCCTTGAGATTCCACATAAACTTTAAGGTGGAATTTTGTATTTCTGCAGAAAAAAATGTTACTGGGATTTTAATACAGATTGCGTTGAATCTTTAGATTGCTTTGGGTAGTATTAGCTGACATTTTAACAATATTAAGTCTTCCATTCCATAAACATTAGATGTCTCCCCATTTATAGATGTCTAATTTTTTTCAACACTGTTTTCAGTGTATAAGATATTTTCTTTCTTGGTTAAGTTATCTTTAAGTATTTTATAATTTTAATGCTACTATAAATGAGATTGTTTTCTTAATTTCCTTTTTTGATTATTTATCAATAATATATAGATAGGCAATGAACTTTTTTGTGCTGATTTTCTGTAACATTGCTGAATTCATTTATTCCAATAAATTTGTGTGTGTGTGTGTGTGTGTGTGTGTGTGTGTGTGTGTGTGTGTGATCTTTAGGGGTTTTTTTATACATAAGAATATATCATCTATAAATAAAGGTGATCGGACTTGGTGGCTCAGCCTGTAATCCCAGCACTTTGGGAGGCCGAGGTGCATGGATTTCCTGAGCCCGTGGGTTTGAGACCAGCCTGGGCAAATTGGCGAGACCTTGTCTCTACAATAAATAAAAAATTAGCTGGGTGTGATAGCACGAGCCTGTAGTTCCGGCTACTTGGAAGACTGAGGTGGAAGTATCACTGGAGCCCAGCAGGTTGACGCTCGATGCTGGGGTGGCCATGAGTGTGCCACTGTACTCCAGTCTGGGCAACAGAGTAAGACTCCAACTAAAAAAAAAAGTTAAAAAGTTCACGTAAATAAAGATAATTTTACTTCTTCCTTTCTGATTTGAATTTTTTTTAAATTTCTTTTTCTTACTTAATTGTGCAGGCTAAGACTTTCAGTACTGTGTTAATAGAAGTGGTGAAAGCAGTCATCCTTTTCTTGTTCCTAGTCTTTAAAAAAACAAACAAAAAAATCTCCAAAAAACCTTTCAGTCTTTCCCATTGAGTATGATGTTTGTTGTGAGGTTATGTGTGTTTTTGTGTGCATGTCCTTTATTATGTTGAGGTATTTTCTTCCTACTTCTAGTTTGTAGTGTGTTTTTACTTTATTTGTTAAATTTTTGTAGAAATGGAATCTTGCTATATTGCCCAGGCTCATCTCAAACTCCTGGCCTCAAGCCATACTCCTCCCACGTCAGTTCCCACAAAATGCTTATAGGTGTGAGCAACTGAGCCTGGCTGTTTTGTTTGTTTGTTTGTTTGTTTGTTTGTTTTAAAGCATGAAAGCCTGTTGAATTTTGTCACTTCATTTATGTATCATTTGAGATAATCGTGTGTTTTTTCTGTCATTCTTTAGTCATTACATTCATTAGTGTCATTACATTACATTAGTGTCATTTAGTCATTACATTCATTAATACATTCATTAGTGTATTGCATTGATTGATTTTTGTATATTGAACTATCCTTACATTCCAGGAATAAATTCCAAATGATCATGAGGCATAATCTTTTTTGATTTTGATTTGCTAGTGTTTTGTTGAGGACTTTTGTGGTGATATTCATAAGTAATATTGGTCTGTAGTTTTTTTGTTGTTGTTCCTTTGTTTTGTAGTGTCTGTCTGGCTTTCGTATCAAGGTAATTCTGGCCTCCTACAATAAATAAAGATGTTTTCCCTTCTCAGTTTTTTAGAGGAATTTGAGAAAGATGAGTGCTAGGTGTTCTTTAAATGTTTGCTGGAATTCATCAGTGAAGCTATCTTGTCCTTGAGTTTTCCTTGGTGAGAGGTATTTGTTTACTTATTCAGTCTTCTTACTAGTTATACACATGTTAATTTTTTTATTCCTTCATGATTCTGTCTTAATAAATTATGTGTTTCTAGGGATTTGTTCATTTCATTTAGATTATACAATTTTGGGCATGTAATTGTTCATAGTATTCTTTTATAATTCTTTTTACTTCTGTAAGATTGGACATAATATCTTCTCTTTCTTTTCTGATACTAGTGATTTGAATATTTTATTTTTCTTAACTAGTCTAAGTAAGGCTTGTCATGTTTGTTGTTCTTTTTGAAGAACTCTTTTATTTTTTCTTATTTTTTTTCTCTATCTTTACTCTAACCTTTTTTATTTCTTCATTCTGCTAGTTTGAGGGTGGATTTTTTTTAATTTTCTAATTCACTAAGTTGTAAATTTAGGTTGTTGGAGAATAACATAATTTTGGTACTGAAAATTCATTGAATATTATTAGAGTTTTAAATTATATGGAAACTTATCTATTGATAAATTAGATGGAATTTGGATGCAGAATGCTAAATGGGATATGTGTGTACTATCCTACAATAAGTTAAAAATAGAATATTACAAATAAGTGATATTCAGTCTGTAAATTCAACTAATTATGCTAGCATGCAAATGGAAAACATCCAAGATCATTTCACTGAATGCATAAAAATAGTGGAAACATAAAATAAAATTACATAAATTATAGTAAATACATAAAATTAAACTACAGTTTATAATAAAATTCTTAGCAAACTGGAATTAAAGAGAATATTTTAAATAATAGAATATATATTTCAAAATATTTCAGCAAATAACACTGAAACAATTATGTAGAAATGTTCATATGCAAAAAACATAGACATGAATCTACACCCTATACAAAAACTAACTACAAATTGATCATAGTCCTAAATATAAAATGCAAATTATAAAATTTTTAGAAGTTAACATAGGAAAAAAATCTGTGTGGCCTTTAGTTTGGTGATGGGTTTTTAGTTACAACACCAAAAGTTGGATTTATAAAAGACAAAATAGAGAAGCTGAGCTTTATTGAAATTAATAAAGTATGCATGGTGATAAACATTGTTAAGGGAATGAAAACATAAACCGTAGCCAGGGAGAAAATAGTTAAAAATCACATGTCATAAAAGGCTTGCATCTTAAGTATATAAAAACTCTAAAAACTCAACAACAAGTAACGATACAACTGAATTTTTTAATGGGGCAAAAATCTAAACAGACATCTCAGCAAACTGTGTGTGTGTGTGTGTGTGTGTGTGTGTGTGTGTGTGTGTGTGTGTGTGTATGCTATATATATGGCAAAATATTTGAAAAGATTCATATCACAATTTATCATTAGGTTAATGTAAATTAAAATAATGATATGATAATACTTCATACTTAACGTCAATTACAATGCCTAAACTTAAAAAAGAAGTGATACCAATTGCTGGTCAGAATGTGAAGCAACAAGGACTCACTCATTGAAAGTGCAAATGAAAAATAAAACAGCCATTTTGGAAGAGTATTTGACAATTTCTTGTGAATTTAAATAATGCTTTGCCATGTGAACCAGCAATCCCAGTTCTAAACATTTCCCAACTTATTTGAATTCTTATGTCCACACAAAAACCTGGAAAGGCATATTTATTATTAATCACCAAACAACTGAAAGTAGCCAAAATGTCTTTTTTTTTTTTTTTTTTGAATTGGAGTCTTACTCTGTTGCCAGGGCTGCAGTACAGTGGCATGCGCAAGAACCCCCTGTAGCCTCAACCTGCTGGGCTCAGGCAATCTTTCCACCTCTGCTTTCCAAGTAGCCAGAACTACAGGTGCACAAAACCACACCAGCTAATTTTTTGATTCATTGTAGAGAAGAGGTCTCACCAAGTTGTGCAGACTATTCTTGAACCCGTGGGCTCAGGCAGTCCCCTCACCCTGGCCTCTGAAAGTACTGGGATTATGGACTTGAGCCACCGTGCCTAGCCCAAAATGTCTTTTAGTAGGTAAATGATTGACTCTAAATCCCTCCAAGTTGCTGTGAAGTCCATATGTTTGCCCCTCTTTATGGCTGCATAATATTCCATTATGTATATGTACCACATCTTTTTATCCAGTCCAGCTTTGATCAGCAACACAAAGAACAGAGTACCATATGTTCTCACTCATAAGCAGACCTTGAACAATTATAGTACTGTAAGAAAGGGATTGGCAGTAGTGGGAAACTATCAGGGGAGAGGGAGTGGGAAACTGCTAGGGAAGGGAGGGGCATACCTCATCAACAAGGGTACCTGCATAATCAACGTTTGTATACCTAACCCTGAATTGTATCTCATATCTTTGCAATAAAAAATAAGTTAATGAATAAATATAGGTAAATGAATAAACTAATGCTGGTGTAGTCATATAATGGAAAACTCCTCGGTGTTAAAATAAAATGAGACATCCAGCTATGCACAACCATTGATGAAATTTAAATACATATTGCTAAGTGAAAGAAGCCAGTCTAGAAAGGCAAAATAGTACAATTTCATTTATACTACATTTAAGAAAAGACAAACCTCTAGCAATGGCAAGCAGATCAGAATTTGCTGGGGATTTGGGGAAGGAAAAAGGTTAAATAGATAAATAATAGGAGATTTTTAATAGGACTTTGAAACTATTCTTAAGATATTTTAATTCTGAGTATATGGAACTGTACACTTGTCAATACCCATAGACCTTTACAGTCTAAGAAAAAACCCTTAATATATGTAAATTTAAAAACTATTTCTCAACTTTGTTGCCTAAATCAATGAAAAGAAGAAAAAATTGTAGAAAACAACTAAAAAATTACCTCGGATGTAAGGGGACCCTAGGATGGAACACAGGCTGTGACAAAATAATCTCCCATGCAAGTACTAACCAGGCCCAACCCTGCTTAGCTTCCGAGATCAGATGAGATTGGGCGCGTTCAGGGTGGTATGGCCGTAGCTGACAAAATAATCTAACTGCATTAAAAATTTATGCATAATCTCTCTGAACAGGGTAGGAGGAAATAACTCACAATTATTTTGCAAATAGGGAAGATTTGCATTTCTTTGATGATTATTGTGGCTGAGCATTTTTTCATGTATCTGTTGGCTGCTCCTATGTCTTCTTTTGAGAAGTGTCTATTCATACCTTTTGCCCACTTTTTCATAGGGCTGTCTGTTGTTTTCTTTCTTGCGTGTTTGAGTTCCATAGATCCTGAATTTTAGGAATGACCACTTATATACCTAATCCTGAATTGTACCCCACACCTTTAAAATAAAATTTAAAAAAAAAACAGAGAAGATTATAAAATAAAGGCAAAAGAAACTTAATGTAAGTACTGTACTCTACCTGATAAAGTTGTTTCACTTGGAATTAAAAATTATCAAGTTCAAAACTATCCATATATTGAAAATGAGCAATTATGTAAATAAATGGTAGACGATGGAAACTATTTTTCATACTGTTGGAATAGGAGGTTACAAACAGGCAAGGGAAGAAGTCTAGAATAATCCATTTGGCAATGTATTAGAGATGAAGAAATGAGTATCAACTCATGTGTAGTTTAAAATAGATGCATATAGATAAATGTAGAAATATTTTTAGGTATGTGTATATACATGGGTGGACATACACACATATTTCCTTCCGCTTTCCACTAAGATGTTCTACACAAAACAATACTTTGTAGCAACAAGTACACCTGACTCCCAGATCTTTGCTTCTACTACCATTCTCTAATGATAAAAACTAGGGGGACTTTGGATAAATTACTAATTCTAAGTCTAATGTAGAAAATATTCAAGATGAACCTGGAATATCTTGTCATTCCAGAAAGGAGGAAAAAGATAAAGAAAGAAAGATGCATAATGATAGGAGAATGTCAATGGGGTAGAGGAGCCAATTGAAGGTGCTCACAATGTCCAAGGCTGGAACAATTTAAACAAAAAATAAGCAAAGAATTGGATTAGAATACATGATATTAAATAAATATTCATGAGTTTATGCTAATATAAATGAATAAATATATAAGTGGAAAAAATAAATATCCTACACAAAAGGTTTAAAATAATTTCTGTTGCTACTGAAAGGGACTATTTAGGAAATCAGGCAGTGGATAAACTGAATTCTTCTCCAGACTCACAGGATGGGTGTGACCGTATTTTGTTTTCCTTCCATGAGCTTGAATACTCTCAGTCTTCCTGCTGACTGTGTGTCCTCCCCATATACACCTTCCTCAAAACACACAGTCAGACAGCAGCCTCTTAGAACAGTGGGCCTAGCTTGGTGAGCAACACAGAGAGATGGGGGAGAGGAAGGGAAGATGGTTGTAAGATCAGAGTCATAAACTCTAACCTCAGAGTGAGTGTCCAGCTACAACAATGGCTATGACTGCAATCTAGATAACAATAAAAGCACTCTAACCTTTAGGGTTTTTTTTTTTTTTAATTTTCTTACATGAATGCCATTAGTGTTTTCTGGACATCATGTACATAAAATTATTGACAGGATATCTATTTCAGTTTGGCTCACAACTCTGATTATAAATGTTTGTTGTACAAAATGGACAGTACACTTTTGTGTACCTCTGACAATCCATCCTTTGATTTTATTGCAGGAAATAATTAAGAAAGAGCTGAAGTAAAGACATACAGAAGAAGCAAAGATGCAAAGAAGAGGCAGGGCAGAAATATCCTGTTCTGAATATCGAATAATTGCAAAGGGAAAAGATTAACTAACTTCTAGAATAAATGAAATCTCAACCAGAAAAATGAAGGGAAGTCAAAAGAGAAAAGGTAGCAGGATAAAGCTATGGAATAAAGTCTAATTCTGGGCAATTATTATCTACTGTAACATAAGTCTAAATGCATCACAGTTGTTGATTTGAGGGCACTATGGCTGAAACACAGATAAGAAGAAACCTACTTGGGTCCATGATAAAGATGACTTGGTTCACAGTCACTCAGACTGTGAAAACACAGAGAAGCTACACCACATGAAACTCCTGGATATCACCTTGATAACCTTGGAAAAGGCTCGGGTAGGCACAGTCTGTTGCCAGATTATTATTCTCTTGGTGCCTCCAAACAAAGATAATTTTTAAGCTGGAGGAATGGAATTTGTAAACTCAGGCTTTTAGGCAGATGTTTTTGGCACACACACACACACACACACACACACACACACACACAGCAAGAAAGAAAGAAAAAAATAACTTTTGTATGCAACTTGGATTTCAGTTCATGTCAACATCCCCAATCTATCCTGTTTCATTTGACTCCTATTCCATCTAAACCTTGTTTCATATTATTAAAATTCATTAATGAAGTCTCTCTTCTCTTAAACTCTTCCTTTAGGTTGCTCTCATTCAGTCGAATGGGCTTAAGTACCATTTAAGTGCTCATAATTTCTATCTTTTGGATGGGTGCGGTGACTCAAGCCTATAATCTCAGCACTTTGGAAGGCCAAGGTGAGAGGATTGCTTGAGCCCAGGGGTTCAAGACTGCCGGAGTCCAGCTTCAGCAGGTTCATGGTTTCCCACTTGAAGGACGGTGTTGGTGAGTGAAGGGATGGACACAGACCTGGTGTTTATGCAGGACTGCTCGTTTATTGCTAGCAAATCTGTGATTTGTATACCTTTTTGTTACATAGCCTTTTGGGTGACATACATGAGAAATCTTTTCTTGACATTACTCAAATTCTCCAAAACAAGTTTCTTAAAACATTAATGATAGTTATGTACAATTCTCCGAGCGTTTTTCTCATATTTTTATGGCTAGGTGGACGGTCATGTGAAACCTTTCACATACTCTTCTCATACTTTAACAATTAGATACAATCACTTTCCTTAAAGCTATGAAACAAAAAACGTATACGACTATTCCTTTAAAGCTAAACACACTCATAACTCAAAAATACCATTACCCTATACTTGAATACCCATGACCTTTCAAAATTAAGCATAATCTATGTTATTAAAACTAATATCTAATCTTTTCCTAGAAATCACATAGCAACAAAGGTCAACCTGTTATATATTTAACTATGGCCAAGTACACTCTAGCAAATGTTTTCTGCCACAAGGAACTAAACTTTTATTTGTGTAGCTATAGAGAAACCAATTTCCAGAACAATGACATTTCTTGGGGTTCTGCCAGTACAAACTGCACAACAATCTACAATTAGTGGGCCTCCATCAGCAGCCCCAGTTTCTTAACATAATGTTGAGGGTTCCCCTTAAGGGGGGTATAAGTGGCCTTGTCACTACAGGACGGGCAATTATCTTTCCTCTCTGTGCTATAACCGTGGGGTGAGTTAATAAAATTCCTGCAATCCCCCAAAGTCCTTTTTTCTGTAGTTGATTAGCAAGTTAAGGTTTCTTAAACCCTAGGATTTCCACTGGCAGCATGAGTAAGCAAAGCAGGAGAAGCAGAAACCGCCGCTTTCCCGGATCTGGGATCATCAGTCTCCTTGACCACGTCAGAAGGCAAACCTTTGCAGTCAGTCCCCAACACAAGACCAGCCTGGGCAACTTGGTAAGACCTCGTTTCTACAATACATCAAAAAATTAGCCGGACGTGGTAGTGTGTGCCTGTAGTTCAGATTACTTGGAAGGCTGAGGTGGAAGTATCACCTGAGCCCAGCAGGCTGACGCTGGGGTGGCCGTGAGCGTACCACTGCACTCCTGTCTAGGCGAAAGAGTGAGACTCCGACTCAAAAAACAATTTTTTTCCACCTTTTAATCCTGAGTCTTACATATACTTAAAGATCCAGACTCTAACATCTAAATGCTTTCTCATCATTATACATTTATATCTGAAACCTTAAATGTCTAAGGGGAATATCTTGGTCCCAATTTTAAAATTAGCCATCCATCATTTTAAAACATATCTTAAATATTAAATATTAGCTGTCCATCATTTTAAAGACATTTGAATATTTACAGTATTTTGCTGGGATTACAGGCTTGAGCCCTGCGCCTGGCAATATGTGATCTTAAGAACTGAAAACAGCTATTCAAACAAATACTTGTGTACAAATGTTCACAGCAGCCATTCCCAATAGACAAAAAATGGAAGCAACTCAAATGTCTGTTAGCTGGTGAATGATTAAATAGAATGTGGTATATCCTTATAATGGAATATTACTCAGTCCATAAAAAGGACTGAAGTACTATACTTGCTTCCCTGTGAATGATTCTTGAAAACATTATTCTAAGTGAAAGAAGTCAGGCACATCTTTGAGTTTTTATTATATTATTTAAAAAGGTTTTTTAAATAGCTTTTCCTACTCAAACAAGACACCATGCAGACAAAACTTGGAGATAATATTTGCAAGATATATGAACTGCACACGATTAACATCCAGAATTATTTAAAGACTATTTTAAAATCAGTACAATAAATTCAAACCTACCAACAGAAAAGCAGCTTGAAGATATCAACATTCAATTTTTATAAGAGCAAATAATGATCACAATAAATAAATTAAACAATGCTTAGCATCATTATAAACCTAAAAACTGAGAATAAGCTGATTTCTTGTATATTGCTGATTTTTAATGTCTTGTAAAACCGAGCATTGGCTAAGATATGAAGCAATATTAACAGTAGCCCTCCTATACTACTAGGAATAACAATTTGAAAAGCCACTCTAGATAATAATTTCACAATATCTCTAGGTAGGCAATATTGCATAATTTAAGACACATACTGTGCAAATTACTACCCGGGACACAAAGATTCATATGTAATAATTTTTTACTTGAACTACTGCTGAAATAAATATTGCAAGAATTATAAATTTCATCAGCATATGAAGAAGGAAACGAATATGGTAATTGAATATAGTAAATAATGGAAATGAGTGAACAAAAGCTACACATTATAATATTGAATAGAAAATGATCTTTATAGGTGATAAAGTAAAGCATGATAAGATATACATATTTTTAAATGAATGTATAGTATATATTTCTTAACATCTTGTTTGAAATTCCAGTTTCTTCTGGAGAAGAGAGATGAGACTTTCTATCTCTATCTGGCACATTTTTAAAACTAGCATTTACATTTTAAACATTGTACATTATCACAGCATTTGTAGCACTTGCTGTCTCACTGCCACAAATAGGAAGAGAAAAATTGCAGTTGGTATCAACATAATCATCATCTCTTCCTCAAGAAAAAGTTCTTAAATGATGATGGAAGAGAGGAAAATGTTCTCTCTATTCTCCCTAGGAATCTTTCAGTAGATGCTGGTCCACTGAACTTGATCAAAGATAACTACTTTGTCTCTCAATTTTTAAACAAAATGAATTTCTTTTCACAAACCAATGAGAAAATGGAAAGACAGAGTATTGAAAAATCAATGTGGGAAAATCTGATTGTTACTTAATGTTACACTTGATAGAAAATAAGTGGAATCTGCAAAAACAAAGAAACCAACAAACAAAAAACCCAACTTTTATTTTGGCCTAATTATTTCTACCTCTTGCTCCTCTGAAGCAGTAGTATCCCTAATTAAAGAATCAGCTAATTGGAAGGCCATAAAATAAATGCATTCTCCCTTGATTTTTGTAAGGTTTCCTAACCAACAGATGGTACTCAGGGATGGGAGTAAATATTTGAAAACCTGTTGAAAAACAGGGACAGGACATTTTGTGTTATATATCCGGGAAAAAATAATAGTCGTGAGTGAAAGTTTTACAAAGTAACCAGAAGAAAAAAATTATCAAAAGGTTTTGATTACTATTATTACTATATTCAGTTATTTTGATCAGTGATTTTTTTGATGTTTGGTAAAAAAAAAAAGTGTATTTGTGGAAATTACAAAAAAATTCCTCGTTGTTGTTTGACACTTGGTATAAAAGTCAGAATCGCTGTTCCCCACTCAGCTGAGGTTTTTTGATAGTGAGGCCTTAAGTAATAGGATTTGGGGAAAGAAAACAGCATGGGAGAAGATCTAAATGCAAGCTTCCCATTAGTTAGTCTTTAGCTTATAAGTGGAGAGAGATGATTATCTCATGAAAGCATTACTTTATTCGTTAAAGCATCACTACAGAGGCCCTCTGGTGGGCTGGGTAGGATGATTCACAGGAAACACTGGTGGTTACACAGGGCTGAAGAGTATCGTCACATCACTCTTCAGATCTGATCATACTCTTCTGTGGAAAGGTCTAGAGAACGTTGGCCAGGAGGACCACTCGCCTCCTGTTTCGTGCAGTTCTAGAATAAAGGAAAGGTAGGAAGAGCTCATTTTTCATTTCTTTAGGAGGAGCTGGGTCTACATTGGACTCTTTGTGGGTGACATGTAGAAACCTGGGTCAAGAGTACCTAGTACTGCTTGAGATGCAAATGAACTTTGGGATGAGTAAATCTGCTTGTGATCAGGCTTCCAAAAGACAGATTATCACCCAGGTGCAAGATGAATGCTCAGGCTATAGAATGGTGCGTCCTCAGAGTCCTGACTTTTTAGCTAATGGCTCTCTCTGCCATGCAGACTATGTAGTTTTGTCATTCTGTGGCTTCATCTAGTGATTTCCTTTGAGAAATAAATTATGGGACTTCATCAGCTAAGGAAACTTTATTTTATTTTAAAATTTATTTTATTTTAAAAATGTAGGGTACATTTCAAGATTAGGTATACAGGTGGTCATCGTATAGGTAAAGTTTGGGCCTCCCTTTGGTCCCCACTTTGCCTGGTTTGAGATTGGGTACCCTTATTAATGTTATGTGCCCCACCCCTCTGGCAATTTCCAGGTATTACCAATCCCTTTCTTATAGTATTATGGTAAATGTTCAGGGTCCACTTATGAGTAAGAACATGTGTTATCAGTTCTTTGTTTCTGTGATCAATCACTGAGTTTCAAACTCTAAATTCATCCAAGTTGCTGCAAAGTCCATAAGTTTGCTCTTCTTTATGACTGTGTAATCCTGGATATGTTCCACATTTTTTTTATCCCTTATGGAAATTGGAACTGGCATCCAATTCCTGAACAAAACCCAAAACGGAGGGACCTTAAGAGATAAGATAGACAAATGGGACCTCATTAAACTGACAAGCTTCTGCAAAGCCAAAGAAACCATCAAGAGAGTGGGGAGACAGCCCACAGATTGGGAAAAAGTATTGCCAACTCCATGTCTGACAAAGACCTAACATCTTGGATCTACAAGGAACTCAAACGTGCTGAAAAGAAAAAAACAAACAGCCCCATTACAAAGTGGGCAAAAGATATGAACAGACACTTCTCAAAAGAAGACATACGAGTGGCCAACAGACACATGAAGAAATGTTCAACCTCACTAATCTTCAAGGAAAATTTCTGACTGATCCTTTGTACCTGTCTAGTGATAAAAATATACATCTTTATACTAACATGTTTTGACATTGCCTCATACTATTGGGGCCCTTAAGCATACACAAAGATTACCTAGGATCCAATGTAACCCAAGGTCCCAAGTTTAAGTTTTGTCTTCATGATGTTTTGATTAGAACTGAACCCTTACCGCATAACAGATGGCTATCAAAGCTTTGCCAGCATTCTGTTTCTTAGAGAGAGGTGGTGAAATTATTTTTTGGCTCTATTTATAATTATTTCTGTTTATGTGAGACAATATGCAGAAATAACCAGTTGTTTTTTCTTTAGGACTAAAGAACAAGACAGAAACTGGGAAATATGGACAAAACAAACTCATTTTAAGTTACATTAGAACTGAGGTAAGGTATATTAGGCAGCATATGCAAGGGTGCATTAGTTATCTATTACCACAGTAATGGTTAGCAAACATACCTTCCCCAAACTTAATGGCTTAAAGCAGCAACTGTGCATATTTCTAACAAGTCTGGAGTTAGCTGGATTCACTCATATGTATGAAGGTCAATAACTGCTATTTGATTAAGATTGATTTCAACTGGGATGACTGAGATGACTTGTCTTTGCTTCAGGTATATTTTACCCTCAAGTAAGATGGTCCACGTATGTTTTATCAGCCATGGCATAGCTTCAACAACCTGTGCTTTGAATATATTTGCTAGTATCTCATTGGCCAAAGTGAGACACATGACTGAAATCAGGCTCCAGGGGCTGGAGTATAGGGTCTACCTTTGATGGAACCAGATGCAAAGTCACATGGCAATGGTATGAATACTGGAAAGGTTAAAGAATCAGGGCCATCAAGACAATAAATCTATTTTCAAGGATAGTAGAAAATTGAAGAGGGTTCAAAAGCCATTTTGAATTGGTGTGGAGCATCAGAGATTTTAGCAATTCATCACTGTGTTTGTAGGAAAGAGAAACATTAGGTAGGCATGAAAGAATATTTATTGGATAAAGTGGATTTTTATCTTGGTTTAAACAAAGAAATGCTGACTGACATTTTTGCCATTTTTAAAAACTGGGACAGGGAGATGTTAAAAAAAGACTTACCAAAGTTAAACAATGTTTTGCTAGAATTATAGCTCAGGCAACTTAACTTGCTGTCATATCAAACTGCCTAATAATATTCTTTCTCTCAAAGGTCATTTTCATGTCTAAAATAAAGATGTTTTAGAATGGACTTGTTCTCACACATTTATATTTTACGTAACCAAAGACTGCATTATAACACTAGAAGGAACAGTTTCCAATGGTTTTGCCATGAATCCTCTCCAGAAAGACATGGTCCAAGTAGACCAGACAGACAACGTAAAGATTTTTCTGAAGGGAGAACCTCAGATACTGGGGGTGAGTAAACTTCACCTGCTTTTGAAATATTTTGAGAGCCTCTCATGTTCAGAGAGAAGAATTAATGTCCCTGTGGTTCCTGAGGTGTGATTAACTGTGTTTAAACTGACCTCTACACACTTCACAGTTCCAGTAAGTTTTTGTTTAAACCAGAGGTGCTTAATCTGAAAGGAAAATGTATTTCGCTAGAGAGTGGGAAAACAAAATTGTCATAAACCCTTTATAAACAGACTTGGACTTGATAAAAAATGATGGTTTCCAAGAAGCTTCATTCAGGAGGCCTTTTCCAAACCAGGGGATGAGAAATAGCTATGTGTAAAGACCACTGAGTTCTCTTCCTAGTAACCTTTATGCTTCATACTCAGAGCATCTTCTTTGTACTTACTCCCCAGGTGGCCCAGATCCTGATTTGTCTGATGAAAGTGTGCCTATGGGTGATAGACATGAGTGTTAATGATTATGAACCTTATGGTCGGTGTTTTCCCTCAATTTTTCACGGAGGATACCCTGTATGGGGATCTTTATTTGTGAGTGTATTGAATAGCTCAACTTTCACAGTGGTAGAATTCTGCACATGTTTCTTCTAGCCTTCTCTTTCAAAAACTAATTGCTTCACTTGGAATTTTGCTGCTTAGAACAAAATATCTGGCCTAATAACTTTAGGGCTTTAATGATATTTGGTGTAGGTAGACGTACTGATGCAGGCTCCCAAGACTGAGGAGACTCTTCCTTTTTCAGTTCTGTATATCAGGAGCTGTGTCTATTGCTGCTGGAAGAAAAGTGACGCTGAGCCTGGTAAGTAGACCCTGACTCCAGAAAGAATAAACACAATTAAAAGTGGTGATTATCAAGGCAAAAGATATGAAATCTCTAGTTCTCTGAATCATCTGTACTTTAATTCTTCCGGCCGGGTCCTGTAGCTCACACCTATAATCCCAGCACTTTGGGAGCCCGAGGTGAAAGAATTGCCTGAGCCCATGGGTTCGAGACCAGCCTGAGCAACTTGGTGAGACCTCATCTCTACAATTAATCAAAAAATTAACCAGGGTGGTGGCGCATGCCTGTAGTTCCAGCTGCCTGGAAGGCTGAGGTGGAAGGATCGCCTGAACCCAACAGGTTGAGTCTGTGGTGGCTCAGAGCATGCTACTGCCTTTCAATCTGTGTGACCAAGTGAGACTCCAACTCAAAAAAAGAAAGAAAGAAAATTCTTCCACTAGGGAATTGAGGCTAGACCTACTTTTTTTGCTTGTATTGTCTGAAATTCTATTCCTGGTTTTAATTTACGAATACAGAATTCAATGCTTTAGCAATACTTCTTCTCTCTTATCATTGGGAAAGTTATTTGAGAATGTGTCTTCAATCTCACAAAAATAAGGAAAGGTTTTTATGTTCCCCAAAGAGAAGAGCTGGAGACAGAGGGATATAATGAACACTTGCCATTCTCTTCCAGATCAAAGGCAACTTGGGAATGAATGCGGTCAGTACCATTGTAGCAGGAATAGGAATAATTATACTAACCTTGGAAATGGCTATTGACTCTCCAAATAAAATAAACTGTCTGATTCGTGTAAGTGTTTTGCATATGCTTTTATTTTATAAATTACTTTTTTTCTAAATTTATAGTAAAGGTCTCAGATGACTGTCCCTCAGTTGATCCTGGCCTATGATCACAAATAGTGAGATCTGGGGCTTTGATCTCATGGAGAAAAATTGTATCTCTTTTTTCAACATTCCCTACCAGAGAAGTTACCATCTCTGAATGTTGAACACTGAATACTGTTCTGAATAGTCTTCTCTGAACACTGTTATGTTAGAAAATTGGTAATTAGGGTATTTCTTCAAAGTCTTCAGTTTCAAATTAAGATAAAAAGGGTAGTATTGTTTGGTTTAATAAGTTCCATGTTGTTTGTGGTCAGAGGTGAGGAGAGAGTAGTTGGAACACCAAGACAAGATGAGCAGAGCCTCATGGATATATAAATCATTGTCTTTTTCATATATATATGAAAAATAGTATTCCATATATGCTATACTATAATCCATATATAAACTATATATATATATATATATATAGATTAGAGTTAAGGTTATAAATATATATAAATAAATACATATAAATATATGGAAAAGAAAATTATGTAACTCATAGGTCTGGAGATGCTTTACTAAATCCATACAGGGAGGATATTATAATGTTTCTGATCCAAAGGAAAATAATTTGAAACAGACAACAGAGAAAATGTCTAAGTCAAGAAAACTGTGGGTAGATATAGGATAATATGGATATTCCATGGTTAATATTAACCCATATTAACTGGGTTTATATGGATATCCCTGAGGATATTAAGTTCCAGACTAGAACTACTCTGTGCCATTTTAGGATTTTGTTTTTAATTTTTCAGTTTTAGTTTGAGATGAGAAACAATTTGTCTATTTCGGTAATACAGAAGGAGTTAAGTTGGAATCAGATCATCCAGGGCCAGTAGGGGTATCTATCTACTAATACTATTTATCTCTCTCCTCTTTTTTCTTCATGGAAATCGCTCCTTTTTAGTGGGCCTTTGTAATTGTGTTTCTAGTCCTCTCCCTGCTGGAAGCCAGTATTGCTCTCACCCTCTCCGTGTTCGGGTGTAAGGTGACCTGCTTTGTCACAGAGGTAAGCGTTCAGGACTTGATGGGAGTTCGAATTTGCCATGTGATGCTCTGTCTATGTTTTTGTTTCTTTCACTATTGCTCCTCCCCCTCTAGACTAATGAAAAGGATGAAGACGCACATGGGGGGAAAGGCTATTAGGAATAAGAGTCTTTCCTGAAACTGGAGGAGATAGCAAGACACACAGCAATGTCAAATGTTTCCAGGAGCCTCGTAGTTCTGGTTGTATGAGGGCTACCCACAAAAACCTGGAATTTCTTCATTTAAAACTGTGTATTTATTCTTACATGTTTAAATATCAGTCGCCTTCAAAGGAATCTCTGTTGGATACAATACACTTATCCAGATGCTTTTTTCAGTGCTCAAAACAGTTTTTGAACTCGTCGATTTTGATACCTTTTAGTTCTACTGTCATTTTTTGTTTCACCTCTTCCACATCCACAAAATATTTCCCTTTGAGAACTTTTTTCATCCAGGGAAACAAAAAAAAGTCACTCAGGGTGACATCGGGTGAATAGGGAGGGCGGGTCTGGGGGGTCATGCTGTTTTGGGTCAAAATTTCACTGCTTCACATTGTTTGTGCATATCACCCATTATGAAATGTGCAAATGCCTTAAAAGAATCTCTTACCCTTCCCCCCAAAAAATTACTGAAACTGAATACAGCCTTTCACACAATACTAGCTGATACACTGATGCTGATGGGTTCCTAGAACACTCACCTAGCAGGGGAAGCCTGTACTACATGGGACCCACCTTCAAAAAATTCTAGGTTTTTTTGAATACCCCGTTGTATATTGTTTTTTGTCTAGCAAGGGCATAAGACTCCGCAGGAAGGGTTATTTATCTCTGAGGTCACAGGATATAGAAAAGAGGGAGTGGTTCCAGAATAAACATAAATCTCTCTGACTGTGGGAGCATGTGACTAATGGTGTATATTATTCTCAATTTCCACAGGTGGTGGTTATCCAGTCAACAAATGACAATGTGCCCTCAAGAATAGTCCATTATGAACATGTTTATGAGGAGCTGGAGTTTCAATAGAATAGCTTCTGCTTTTTTAATCTTAATTATTTATTGTGCAGCACTGGTTCAATAACCATCTTTCTGCCTGTAAATGTCCAGGTTATGCATGGGAACATTGTAATTACAAACCAAATAAAATACATTATAATATCCTCCCTGTATGTATTTAGTAAAGTACCTCTAGACCCATGAGTTATGTCATTTTCTTTTCCATATATTGATATATATTTATAACCCTAACCCATATCATTGATGCTGATTGTAGTTTTTGAACTTTATTTTCTGACATCCTCCAGCTGATCACATGACAAAGATACAGTGTCATTTCTTGTTAACTTTTGATATAACTATAACACAGACACAGAAATGTCAACCATTCATGGGTTTTTAGACATTTAAAAAGTGGACAACATCACATAATCAGTGCCTGAATCAGTGAAGAGAATATTATGCAAATTCCAGAAGACTGTACACATCCCCTTCTACTCACTAGGATCCCGAGGGTAGCTTCAAACTTGACTTCTTTTTTTTAACTTTAAAAATTTTTTTTAATTTTAAAATTGTGGGGCACATTTCAGGGTTAGGTATACAAATATTCACTGTGCAGGTACCCTTGTTGATGAGGTGTGCCCCCCTTCCCCAGGCAGATTCCCACTACTGTCAATCTCACCTCCCTGTCCCCCTCCCCTCCACAGCTCCCCACTACAGTCAATCTTTTTCTTATAGTATTGCAGTGGTTATTCAAGGTCCACTTATGAGTGAAAATATGTGATACTCAGTTTTTTTGTTTCTGTGAAAGATCACTCAGATTGACTCCTAAAACCAAGATTAGCTTTATTTACTTATTTTTTTTTCCATTTTTGCATTTTATAAAATGGAATCTAATGGTGTGTCCTCCCTTGGATTTGACTTTTTTTCACATGCATATAAACTGTTTTATTCTTATACAAATGACAAATTGAAGCTCAGAGTTTGGGGATGTGTGCAGGATCACACAAATTAAAAGCTTGAATGCCATTCCCCCTTACTAACTGGACTCAGAGGTCCCTTGACTGGAGAACATTTCACAACGAAGGTTTTCAATCTGCTCTCCCCAAGGCCCTCTTCTCTCCCTTCTTCCCTCTGAGGAATGCTCCTTTTCTCTGTTTCTAGAGTGCTTATCTCAAGCTACTGTAATTGTTTACTTGGCCTTTCCCAAAGCAGATTATAAACTTATTCAGGACAGGTACTGTGACTTTTTGTTTGTGAACTTTATTCTGTTGTCGGTAGTGGTAGTTGTTTAAGCATATGACTGTAAGGTATTCTAGTGTAAGAATTATAAGATAATCTATTTGTCTGTTTAAGACATATTGACATTTGGGACGCTTCTAGTTTTAGCTATTACGAATGGCACCTCCGTGAAGATTGTACACATATACTATGGTACACACATTTGTAAAATTCTGTTGGGTATATGCATAGGAATGGAATTGCTAGGTCATTTCCAAATTGCATGTGGCATTCATGTACCTCCCAGCAGTGCTGGGAGTTCCAGTGTTTGTATATCTTCATCAACACTTGATATTGCATGATTTTCATTTTAGTCATTCTGATGTAGCTGTCATACTGTATAATCTTCTTAAAATGTTATGTCTGGGAAGAAACATGCTCTGTTTGTGACCAGTGTGATATTGTCACTCTTGTACTAGTACTCAGTCAAACTCCAGCAATTATTAATCAAGTAAGTGATCATATGCCTCTTATGACTCAGCAGTTTGTACTCTGGCTAAGCAGATAGCTGATATTTTATCTGTCTGGATGTGCCTGTCTTTCTAGATTTAGTGGTGGCTGTTTGTCCTATGACTCTACTCTCACAGTTCTCTAATGGATTTTAAAAATAGTCATTGATTTTTGATGTGGCCAGCTAATCTTTGCTGTTAGAATGAAACTGATGACTTCCAAGATCTTTATATGTTAGATATGTTAGATAGATATTTTCTATATTTTCTTGGTAAATTTTGTCAAATTGGTTCTTTCAAGAAACTCATTCATTTTATCTAAGTTATCAAATTTGTGGGCATACAGTCATTCATAGTATTCCTTTGTTATCACTTTAATGTCCATAGAATACATAGTGATGTCCTCCACTATTTTATTTTTGATATTAATAATTTGTCTTCTTTTTCTTAACCTGACTAGAGGCTTATTGATTTTATTGATTTTTTTTTTAAAAAACAAGCTTTTGGTTTCATCGGTTTTTCTTTATTGATTTTCTTTTTTCAATTTTATTGATTTCTGCTGTAATTCTCTTAATTTTTTTCTTTTACTTTGGATTTAATTTGTTGTTTTTTTTTTAGTTTCTTAGGATGAAAATTTGAATTATTAACTTCAGATATTTTTTTTCTAATATATGCATTTGATGTTATAAATTTCCCTCTAAGCATTGTTTTCATTACATCCTGCACATTTTGATCAGTTGCATTTTTGTTTAATTGAATTCAAAATACTTATAAAAATCTCATCAGATTTTCTCTTTGATTCCTGTGTGATTTAGATTCATGTTCTTTAATAATCACATATTTTTGGATTGCCAGTTACTTTTCTGTTATCAATTTTTAGTTTAATTCCATTGTGGTCTGAGAGCAGACATTGTATGATTTCTATACGTTTAAATGTGTTAAATTGTATTTTATGACCCCAAATGCAATTTATTTTGGAAAATGTCCCATGTTAGCTGGAGAAGAATGTGTATTTTGCTGTTGTTGGATGAAGTCAATGTCAACTATATCCCGTTGATTGATTGTTTTATTGGGTTCACCTGTGTCCTTAATGCTGGATCTGTCCATTTCCATTAATGTGCTGAAGTATCAAACTATAATTGTGTATTCATCTATTTCTTCTTTCAGTTCTATCAGTCTTTGCCTTTTGCTTCATGTGGTTTGATACTCTCTTGTTAGGCGCATGCACATTAAAGATTGCTATGTCTTTTTGGAGAACTGACTCCTTTATCATTATGTAATGTCCTTTATCCCTGATAGCTTTCCTTGCCTTTAAGTCTATCCTTTCTGAAATTAATATAGCTACTCTTGCTTTTTAAAAAATTAGTGTTATCGTGGTATATTTGTTCTGTTTATTTACTTTAAATTTATATGTGCCTTTGTATTTAAGGTGGGTTTACTTTAGACAACATAGAGTTGGGTCTTATTTTTGCTAATCCACTCTGACATGCTCTGCATTTTAATTTGTATAATTAGGCCATTTTTGCTCAAGGTGATTATTGGTACAGTTGGATTAATATCTACCATATGTGTTACTGTTTTCTGTTCATTACCCTTGTTCCTATTTTTATCTTTCACTCTTATCTGGTTTTTGTGGTTTTAATTGCTCATTTTTTTAGAATTCCATTTTCTCTTCTAGTATATCAGGTTTACTTCTCTTCCTCTCATCTTCTTTCCCTCTCTCCCCATTCTCCCTCTTTCCCTCCCTTTTACCCTCCTTCCTTCCTTTCCTCCCATCCTTCTTCCTCTCCACTCTCCTTCCTTCTTTCTCTCTCTTCTTCCTTCATTAGTGGTTGCCCCATGGTTGGCAATATACATTTATAACTAATCTAAGTCCACTTTCAAATAACACTATACCACTTGATGGTATAGTACCTTGTAATAACAAAATAATCCTAGTTCCTCCTTCCATATTTTGTATTATTGTTGGCATTAATTTCATTTACATATGCATATATGCATAAGGTATTTACATAAGCACGCATAATCAAATATGTGATTGCTGTTGTTATTTCAAACAAACTGTTATGTGTTCTACACTGTTGGTGGAAGTGTAAACTAGCACAGCCTCTATGAAAAACAGTGTGATGATTCATAAAAGATCTAAAAATTGGCCAGGCTGGGTGGCTCAACCTGTAATCCCAGCACTTTGGGAGGCCGAGGCGAGTGGATTGCCTGATCCCATGGGTTTGAGACCCACCTGGGCAACTTGGCAAGACCTCATCTCTACAATAAATTAAAAATTAGCCAGGCGTGATAGTGCGCATTTGTAGTTCCAGCTCCTTGGAAGGCTGGCCGGAAGGATCGCCAGAGCCCAGCAGGTCGACGCTGGGGTGACCGTGAGTGTGTCACTGCACCCCAGCCTGGGCGACAGAGTGAGACTCTGCCTAAAAAAGATACCTGTGCACATGTTTATTGCAGCATTATTCACAATAGCAAAAACATGGAATCAATTGTGCTACCCATTGAAAGTGAACTGAATTTTTTAAAAAAGCGTGGCACATATGCACTAAAGAATATTATGCAGTTTTAAAGGACAAAATTATGAACTTGGCAGCAACTTGGATGAATTTAGAGTCTATCATACTCAGTGATCTATCACAGAAACAAAGATCTGAGTACCACATGTTCTCACTCATAAGCAAATCCTAAACATTTATCATAATACTATAAGAAAGGGATTGGCAGTAATGGGACATTGTGGGGGGAGCACATAACATCAGTAAGGGTACCCGATCTCAAACCAGGCAAAGTGGGGACCAAAGGGAGGCCCAAACTTTACCTGTTATAACTACTTATGTACCTAACCCTGAATTGTACCCCACATCTTTAAAATAAAAGAACAAGAATAAACAAAGTTTCAATTTTACATTCACTTATCCCTTCTTCTATAGCTCTCCTTTCTTTATGTAGATTCAATTTTCTAACCTATACCATCGTTCTTTTTCCCAAATTTTCTCCTTTCTCTCTCTCTCCCTCAGTCAGACTCTTGCTTTGTCACCCAGTCTGGAGTTCTAGGGGCATGATTATAATTCACTGTAACTTCACACTCTTGGTCTTACGAGATTCTCCCACCTCAGCCTCCCAAGTAGCTAGGACTACAAGCATGTGCCACGAGGCCTGTCTAATTTTTTTATTTGTTGTAAAGTCAGAATTTTGCTATGTTACCCAAGCTGGTCTCAAACTCCTGGACTCAAACAATCCTTCTGCCTCAGTCTCCCAAAACACCGGGATTACAGACATGAGCCTCCATGCCTGGCCCAAATTACTTCTTGTAATTTCTAGAAAAGTAAGTCTACTGGCAAAAAAAAAAAAAAAAGAATTCTTCAATTTTTGTTTCTCTAAGAAAGTATTTCATTTCCACTTTTGAAGGATACAGGATTCTAGATTTGTTCAGTTTTCTTTCATTATCTTGCTTCACTATTTTCTTGATTTCATGGTTTCAGAGGCGAAATCAGATGCAATTCTTATATTTTTTCCTCTATCGGTAAGGTGTATTTTTTTCTTTGCCTCTAGCCTCTTTTGGAATATTTTCTTTATCTTTGAATTTCTGCAGTTTGAAAATAATATGCCTAGGTATAGATTCTTGGCACTTATTCTTTTTGATATTCTCTGAGCTTCCTGAATCTGTGGTTTGGTGTCTGATGTTAAATTCAGTAAATTCTCAGTCGTTATTTAAAATATGTTTAGTTTTTCCTTTCTCTTTCTTCTCCTTCTGGTATTTTTATTATGTTTATCAATTGTGCCTTTTGTAGTTGTGTCACAGTCCTTGGATATTGTTCTTTTTCTTTCCCCTTTGTTCTCACTGCTTATCAGTTTTTGAGGTTTCTATTAATATATCCTTAAGCTTAGAGATCCTCTCCTTAGTCATGTTCAGTTCACTAGCAAGCCCATCAAACTTATTCTATAATTCTTTTACAGTGTTCCTGATCTCTATGAATTTCTTCTTAATTCTTTCTTAGAATTTCCTGTCTGTTTTTGCATGCTGTCTACTTTATCCATGAGTGCCTTTAGCATATTAATCACAGTTTAAAATTCCTGGTCTGACAATTTCAATATCCCTGCCATATTTGCTTCTAATGCTTGTTCTGTCTCTTCAACTTGCATTTTTTGTCTTTTAGTATTCCTTGCAATTTTTTGATAGACTGACTTGATGTGCCAGATAAAAGAAGTGGCTATAATAAGCATTTAGTAATGTGGTGATAAAGTATGGGGGAGAGGGAAATTTTTCTATAGTCTTATAATTAGGTGTCAATCTTTTAGTGAGCCTGTGCCTTTGGGATGTAAACTTCCCATTTGTTATTTTTTTCTCCTTGCCCTATGTGGAATAAAATGCCTAAGTGGACTAGAGTTGGAATTTTCCCTTTCTCCGGACAGTTAGGCTCTGATAATATCACAGCAGATTAGACTTTGATTAGCTAGTTTTCCCTGAGAGCAGGTCTTTGTAAGAAGAACACAATAATATGGCATATTCCCAAGTAATTTGTTTTCCCCTCTTCCTGGTTGAAGAACAAAGGAATTTTTGTCTGATAGTTAGTATGGGAACCAGATCAAGCTTCTGGAGGTAAATCTCACAACATTGTGGGATCCCCTTATAATTGGGTAGCCCTGAATTTACTAACCCTCCGAGTTTTCTACAGTGAACCTTCAGCAGTTGGTCAATTACAACTCAGGTTTTGTAACTCCAGCACTTTTTCCTGTGGTTGTTTTCATTTATGAGCCTGCTTCAATAAACTGTGACTCCAGTTTTTGCCTATCTCTCCTACCTTTTTTTTTTTCACGATCACCAATCCAAGTCAGACCACCGTGTAAGCTGACCAAGTCAGACCACCGTGTAAGCTGGACTGGTCCCTTGTCCTTTGTCAGGGGCTCTCTTCCATCTTGATGGCAATGGTCTTTCCTGGGTCCTTCATTATCCTTCAGAATTTCAAATAGTTGTTGAAATTTCAGACTCCTTAAATGTGGAACTAGAACCCAGAAGTCCTTTAGCAGCTTTAATTATTGTTTGTCTGTGATACTTGTATTCAATTATTTCTTTCCTTAAACTTTATTTTATTTGGCTTCCTTTTTTAAAGAAAAAAGTATCCAATTTATTTATTTATTTTTTAACTTTTAAATTTTTTATTTTAAAGATGTGGGATAATTCAGGGTTAGTTATACAAATATTTATTAGGCAGGTACCCTTGTTGATGAGGTGTGCCACTCCCCCTCCCCTGACTTTTTCCCTCAACTGCCAATCCCACCCTCTCCCCTGGCAGTTTCCCATTACTGCCAATTCTTTTCTTATAGTATTATGATAATCGTTCAAAGTCCGCTTATGAGTGAGAACATATGGTACTCGGTTCTTTGTTTCTGTGATAGATCACTGAGTATAATAGACTCTAAATACAACCAAGTTGATGCAAAGTCCATATGTTTGTCCTTTATGGCTATATAATATTCCATCGTGTATATGTACCACATTTTTCACCCAGTCCAGCTTTGATGGGCCGCATGGTTGGTTCCATATTTTTGCTATTGTGAATAGAGCTGCAACTAACATGCATGTGCAGGTGACTTTCAATTTTCAATTCTCTTCTAGATTCTCAGATTATCCTAGCTTCTAAATTTAGTTTTTGGGTTGTTTTTGTTTTTGTTTTTGAGTCAGAATCTCGCTCTATTGCTCAGGTTGGAGTGCAGTGGCGTGGCCACAGCTCACCACAGTCTCCTATTCCCAAGCTCATGTGATCCTCCCACTTCAACCTCCCAAGTAGCTGGAACTACAGGCGTGCCCCACTATACCAAGCTAATTTCTTGAACTTTTTGTAGAGACAAGGTCTTGCTATGTTACCTAGGCTGCTCTCAAACTCCTGGGCTCCAGCAATCTTCTCTCCTTAGCCTTCCAAAATGCTGGAATTACAGGCATGAGCCACCTCACTTAGCAGAAGAGGATGTTTTAGAAGTTTGGGCAGGTGGACAATGATTATTTAATCTTGCTTCCAAAAGATGTGTCTCTTTCATTTATCATTCTTGTCAAAAACCCTATTAAGTATTTTATAGATTACTCCCTGGTGGTCTTTGCAGAGAACATACAGTGAAGAAAAGACTTTCTGCCTGAGAACAGCCAAGTAAGTGGGTAGGATTATTGTACATCATATGGAATACAATTGTTATTCTAAAGTAGATTGTGGTCACAACAATCAAATTATGTTTTTATTTGTCTCTAAATACTTTTGCTGGTCTAATAAAATTATCCAGGCCAGAAACCTAATAAAATGAAAAACTTGGTCAACAGTGCTGTCCTACATGGACTTTCCATGATGATGAAAATGTTCTAGCTCTCCCGCCGCGCCGGGCAGCGCCGCCACCGCTCGCTCCCCGGCCATGGCCCG
>NW_007258040.1:0-984 GCF_000164805.1 Carlito syrichta | reverse complement strand
CCCTGGCTGAGGCACACAGCGTGAGACCCCAACCCAGAGGACCCAGACAAGCGGAGAAAAACAGACCTGCTTAAACTGCCTTGCCATTCTCCAGGCAGACTTCCATTGCCCCGCCCACCTAGCAACAAACTTTACCTCAGCTTTTAAGGCAACAGTGTGAAACAGGAGACAAAGCCCCACCCCTATGCTGCAACGAAAAACAAAAGGGAGAGGCTGGAATCGGAGATCACAGAAGTGACTCTAGTTTGATCGCTTAATTTGACCTATGATTTTATCATTGAAACTGTTGGTCTAGATTACGTTTGGTGTTTACCTTCTGACTTATACTGTTTCTTGATTTTTTTGGCCTGTCTCTGTTTAGCTATCAGTATTCTTTAGGGAATCTTTCTTACCTGTCTTTTTTCACTTCTTCCCAGCCCTGTGTCTCTCTCTCACCTGATAGTTGGTATGTATATCTGTTTTCCCTCTTGCACTTCTCCCTTTCGCTTATTTTGACTTATGATTTTATCATTGTAACTGTTAGTTTAGATCACGTCTGTTGTTGACCTTCTGACCTACACTGTCTCTCGATTTTATTGACCTGTGTCTGTGTAGCTATCAGTACTCCTTAGGCAATCTTTCTTACGTGTCTTTCTTCACTTCTTCCCGATCCTGTGACTGTTTTTCACCTGATAGCTGGTATGTATATCTGTTATCCCTCTCGCACTTCTCTCTTTCGCTCATTTTGACTTATGATTTTATCATTGTAACTGTTGGTTTAGATCACGTTTGTTGTTTACCTTCTGACTTACACTGTTTCTCGATTTTATTGCCCTGTCTCTGTGTTGCTTCAGTACTCTTTAGTACTATGTAGCTATCAGTACTCTTTCTTACGTGTCTTTCTTCACCTCTTCCCAGCCCTGTGTCTCGTTCTCACCTGATAGATGGTATGTATATCTGTTTTCCCTCTCGCGCTTCTCTCTTTCTAACTCCCTATTGACCCTC
>NW_007258039.1:1979-3153 GCF_000164805.1 Carlito syrichta | reverse complement strand
TCCTTTAAGCCCTCAAACCCCCCACTCGAGGCAGTCGGAGCTGGAGGTTTTGAGAGGCTGTGATTGAACTGGGGTGCAGCTTCATGGGCTGAGGTCTTCAGAGACCCTGAAGGCTGCCTCAGTCGGGTCTGGCTGGGCAGTATTCTTTTTATCTTTTGGCTCAGGAGCAGGTAAAGTGGGGGCTTCCCAGGTGTCCCCGTTAAAGGCTGTGCCAGTCTCTGTGCCCCTTTGGCAGGAGGGCACCCCTTACCTGACCACGGATGCCAAAGATCCCCTTTTGTGGCACCTGCCCTGAGATGGAGAGTCTGCGCCCTGTGCAGAGGAAGGAGGGAGAGTGGCTGTCCCCTTTCCATGGCTTTGCTATCTTCTCTCCCTCACCTCTCTCTTTCTTCCAGAAATGGTTTTGGATGTTTGATGTTTTGGATGAAGGCAAAAAGAGCACCAGGAGCCCTCTGGTGGACATTCTCGGGACAAAAGTGTTGAAGACACACACACACCTCTTCTACCCACCTGTCTGTTTCAAGTAGGTATTGTTATTCTCGTAGGTTCTCTTTTTGAGAAGTTCATCTGTGCCCGAGGATCCTGGCATAATAATACAGGTAAATCCACTTTTTTTTTGAATTGGAGTCTCACTTTGTCACCCAGGCTGGAGGGCAGTGTCATGCTGGCTGGTGTGTAACAATCATAACAGTGAACACAACTAACTCCATGCCAGTGCTAACTCCAGACACACAGTTTTAAGCTTCCAGGTTTAACAACTAATCCTCAAAAAACAGTGATTTTTTTTTAATTTTAAATATGTGTGGTACAATTCAGGGTTAGGTATACAAATGTTCATTACACAGGTACCCCTGTTGATAAGGTGTGCTTCTCCCTCCCCTGGCAGTTTCCCTCAACTGCCAATACCACCCCACCTGCTGGCAGTTTCCCACTACTACCAATCCCTTTCTTATAGTTATTATGATAATTATTCAAGGTCCACTTATGAGTGAGAACATATGGTTCTGTTCTTTGTTTCTGTGATAGATCACTGAGTACGATAGACTAAATCCATCCCAAGTTGCTGCAGTCTATATGTTTGTTCTTCTTTATGACTGCATAATATTCCATTGTATATATGTACCACATTTTTTTTTTTTTTTAATAATTAATCAGTATTTTTATTATAGTTTTG
>NW_007258039.1:0-830 GCF_000164805.1 Carlito syrichta | reverse complement strand
CGGTCTCGCTGCCCGGGCGGGTCTCGAACCCACGGGCTCTGGCAATCCACTCACCTCAGCCTCCCAAGGCGCAGGATTACAGGCTGAGCCACCGAGCCAGGCTTTTCCCCACTTTTTAATGGGGCTGGTTTTTTGCCTTTTGGCACATTTGAGTTCCTTGTAAATCCTAGACATTACACCTTTGTCAGAAATACAGATGGCAAACATTTTTTCCATTCTGTGGGCTTCTTCCCCACTCTCTTGATGGTTTTTTGTTTTTGTTTTTGTTTTTGTTTTTGCTTTGCAGAAGTTTGTCATTTTAATGAGGTCCCACTTGCCTGTCTTATATCTAATGGCATGGGCACTTGGGGTTTTGATCAGGAATTGGATGGAAATTCCAATTTCCAGAAGGATGTCTCCTGCATTTTCTAAGATTCTTATAGCTTGAGGTTTTACGTTTAGGTCTTTGATCCATTTAGAGTTAATTTTTGTGTATAGTGATAGGTAGGGGTCCTGTTTCAATCTTCTGCATGTGATCAGTCAGTTTTCCCAGCATCATTTACTGAATAGGTTCTCCTCTCCCCGGTGGTTGTTGTTGGAGGTTTTGTCAAAGATAAGTTGGTTGAGAAATTGAAGCTTTGCTTCCAGAATCTCTATCCTGTTCCATTGGTCCCTATCCTGTTCTTGTACCAATACCAAGCTGTTTTGATTACTGTAGCCTTATAGTAAAGTTTGAAGTCTGGAGGTGTGATACCTCCTGCTTTGTTTCTTTTGCTAAGAATTGTTTTGGCCATTCGCGGTCGTTTATGTTTCCATATGAATTTCTGTATTGTCATTTCCAGGTCTGAAAA
>NW_007258038.1:4885-5684 GCF_000164805.1 Carlito syrichta | reverse complement strand
TCGAACCCACAGGCTCAGGCAATCCACTCACCTCAGCCTCCCAAAGGCGCAGGATTACAGGCTGAGCCCCCGAGCCCGGCAGCTTTATTTGTCATAGCTAAAGATTAGCAACAACTCTAATGACTGTCAACCAGTAAATGGACAAACAAAAATGTAGCCTATCCACATAATTGAATATGGATGAATCTCAAAATAATACACTGAGTGAAAGAAGCCAGACAAAAGTGAGCACATACTGTAGGATCCATTTATATACAATTCTAAAAAATGCAAATTTATCTGCAGTGATAGAAAGATTAGCGGTTACTTGGGAATGGGTGGTGGGCACCCTAGGCCAGAGGAAAGTATTACAAAGAGCCATAAGGAGACCCGCTGCAGTGGCTCACACCTGTAATCCAGGCACTTTGGAAGGCCAAGGTGGGAAGATTGCTTGAGCCCAGGAGTTTGAGACCAGCCCAGCCAGCATGGTGAGACCTTGTCTCTACAAACAATAAAAAAATTGGTCAGGCATGGTGGCGTGCACCTGTAGCCCCAGCTACTTGGGAGGCTGAGGGAGATGGATCACCTGGGCTCAGGATGTTGAGGGTGTGGTGAGCTGTGATCGTGCTGCTGCACTGCAGCCTGGATGGCAGAGTGAGACCATGACTCCAAATTAAAAAAAAGGGGGGGGGAGGAGCTGCAAGGAAACTTCTAGGAGTTATAAATATATTATTATTATTATTATTATTATTTTTATTATTTTGAGTTGGAGTCTCACTCTGTCACCCATACTGGAGTGCAGTGGCTGCTCCCCGCCACC
>NW_007258038.1:2547-4573 GCF_000164805.1 Carlito syrichta | reverse complement strand
AGGCAACAAGAAGCCTGGGTTATATTTGGCTTGCATGTATTACGCATAGAGCTTGGGGCCTGGCTCAATAAATAGCAGCACTCCAGATATCATCTGACTGGCACAGAGAAGAGCTCTCTATTTAGACCAGAAGTTGCAAACTCAGAAGCCTTTAGGGTCCCGGCAGGTGAAGGAAAGCTAGCAAAGCAAAAGAAGCATAAGCAATATGTAATGGCAGAGACTTTGGCAAGGAGAATTTATGTCCAACCTTATTGCATTCAAATGCAGAGTGCTAAACAACAGGCATTGGTGGACTAAACGGGGCAAATCTCTCAGGGTGGTGGACAGGGGCCACTCACTAGCCTCATGACTAGATGCTGCACATAAAGTTGGTCGTGGAACTTAGTGACATGACAGCAACAGCTGCCCTTTTAGAACATGCTTTTATTTGGTGATCCCAGCAGCTCTGTGCACTAGGTAAGATTGTTTCCATTTTCCAGATGAGAAAGCTGAAGCTGAGAGATACCATCTAGACTCCTGCCCAGGGCCAGTAAACATAGACCCAAATGTACTTCTTCTCATCCTGGCCTGAGTTTCCCTCGCCACCGCCCCCCACCTAGCCACACCTAGTTTGTTTTGACTTTGTTTATTTTCATGGACTAAATCCTGTGGAAACCCAATTTTCTCTTCCTTCCAGAAATGGTTGCTTCCAGGGACCAGTGATGTTTTGAGTGAAGTTCCCCCCCCCGCCGCTCCCACCTAGCCACACCTCGTTTGTTTTGGCTTTGTTTATTTTCATGCTTTGTTTATTTTCATAGACTAAATCCTATGGAAACCCAATTCTCTCTTCCTTCCAGAAATGGTTGCTTCCAGGGACCAGTGATGTTTTGGATGAAGGCAAAAGAGCACCAGGAGCCCTCTGGTGGACATTCTCGGGACAAAAGTGTTGAAGACACACACACACACCTCTTCTACCTACCTGTCTGTTTCTAGTGGGTATTGTTATTCTCATAGGTTCTCTTTTTGAGAAGTTCATCTGTGCCCAAGGATCCTGGCATAATAATACAGGTAAATCCACTTTTTTTTTTAATTGGAGTCTCACTCTGCCACCCAGGCTGGAGGGCAGTGGCATGCTGGCTGGTGTGTAACAATCATAACAGTGAACACAGCTAACTCCATGCCAGTGCTAACTGCAAACACACAGTTTTAAGCTTCCAGGTTTAACAACGAATCCTCAAAAAACAGTAATTCTTTTCTTTATTTTAAATATGTGTAGTACAATTCAGGGTTAGGTATACGAATGTTCATTACACAGGTACCCCTGTTGATAAGCTGTGCTTCTCCCTCCCCTGGCAGTTTCCCTCAACTGCCAATACCACCCCACCTGCTGGCAGTTTCCCACTACTACCAATCCCTTTCTTATAGTTATTATGATAATTATTCAAGGTCCACTTATGAATGAGAACATATGATACTGTTCTTTGTTTCTGTGATAGATCACTGAGTACGATAGACTAAATCCGTCCCAAGTTGCTGCAAAGTCCATATGTTTGTTCTTTATGACTGCATAATATTCCATTGTGTATACGTACCAAATTTTTTTTACTCAATCCAGCTTTGATGGGTAGCATGATTGGTTCCATGTTTTTGCTATTGTGAATAGAGTTGTAACCAACATACATGTGCAGGTATCTTTTTGGTAGAATGACTTGAGTTCTTCCAGGTATATTCCCAATAGGGGGATTCCTGGGTCATGGAAGGTCAATTTCTACTTCTTTCAGAAATTGCCACACTGTCTTCCAGAGAGGTTGCACTAGTTTGCATTCCCACCAGCAGTGTAGAAGCGTTCCTTTTTCTCTGCATCCTTACCAGCATCTGTTGTTTGTTTTATTAACGATGGTCATTCTTACTGACATTAGGTGGTTTCTCCATGTGGTATTGCTTTGCATTTCTCTGATGATTAGTGAGGCTGAGCACTTTTTCATCTGTTGGCTGTCCGTATATCTTCTTTTGAGAAGTGTCTATTCATGTCTTTTCCCCACTTTTT
>NW_007258038.1:0-2527 GCF_000164805.1 Carlito syrichta | reverse complement strand
TCGCCCAGACTGGAGTGCAGTGGTCGCTCCCGGCCACCGCAGCCTCGACCTGCTGGGCTCCAGCGATCCTTCCGCCTCAGCCTTCCAAGTAGCCGGAATTACAGGCAAGCGCTACCACGCCCGGCTGATTTTTTGATTTATTGTAGAGATGAGATCTTGCTGCCCAGGCGGGTCTCGAACCCGCGGGCTCAGGCAATCCACTCACCTCAGCCTCCCAAAGGTTGGGATATTACAGGCTGAGTCACTGAGCCCGGCTTTTTCCCCACTTTTTAATGGGGCTGTTTTTTTGCCTTTTGGCACATTTGAGTTCCTTGTAAATCTTAGACATTAGACCTTTGTCAGAAATACAGATGGCAAACATTTTTTCCATTCTGTGGGCTTCTTCCCCACTCTCTTGATGGTTTGTTGTTGTTGTTGTTGTTTTTTGCTTTGCAGAAGTTTGTCAGTTTAATGAGGTCCCACTTGCCTGTCTTATCTCTAATGGCATGTGCACTTGGGATTTTGATCAGGAATTGGATGCAAGTTCCAATTTCCAGAAGGATGTCTCCTGCATTTTCTAAGATTTGTATAGCTTGAGGTTTTACATTTAGGTCTTTGATCCATTTAGAATTAATTTTTGTGTATAGTGATAGGTAGGGGTCCTGTTTCAATCTTCAGCATATATCGCTTGATCAGTCAGTTTTCCCAGCACCATTTACTGAATAGGTTCTCCTCTCCCCGGTGGTTGTTGTTGGAGGTTTTGTCAAAGATAAGGTGGTTGAGAAATTGAAGCTTTGCTTCCAGAATCTCTATCCTGTTCCATTGGTCCCTATCCTGTTCTTGTACCAATACCAGGCTGTTTTGATTACTGTAGCCTTATAGTAAAGTTTGAAGTCTGGAGGTGCGATACCTCCTGCTTTGTTTCTTTTGCTAAGAATTGTTTTGGCCATTCGCGGTCGTTTATGTTTCCATGTGAATTTCTGTATTGTCATTTCCAGGTCTGAGAAGAATGATGTTGGTAATTTAATGGGGATTGTCTTTGGTAGAATGGACATCTTAACAATGTTGATTCTTCCTATCCATGAGCATGGAATATTTTTTTCCGTTTGTTTGTGTATTCTTGGATTTCTTTGAGTAGTGTTTTGTAGTTCTCTTTGTAAAGGTCTTTCGCTTCTCTGGTTAGGAAGATGCTGAGGTATTTAATTTTTGTTGTGGCTATTGTGAATGGGATTGTGCTTTTTATTTGGTTCTCTGACTGCTTGTTGTTGGTGTATAATAATTCATCTTTCCTTTGCATGTTTATTTTGTACCTCAAGACTTTGCCAAAGTCCTTTATCGGTACAAGCAGGTTTTTAACAGATTCTCTTGGATTTTTGAGATATAGGATCATATCATCAGCACAGAGTTCCCTTTTTTCTATTTGGATACTCCTGATCTCCTTCTCTTGTCTTATTGCTTTAGCTAGGACTTCCAACACAATGTTGAACAAGAAGTGCGAGAGTGGACAGCCTTGTCTTATTCCAATTTTCAGGAGAAATGTTTCCAGTTTCTGTCCATTTAGCAATATGCTAGCTGTGGGTTTATTGTAGATGGCGCTTGCTATTTTGAGGTATGTTTCTTCTATACCTAGGTGTTTGAGAGTTTTATCAAGAAGGGATGCTGGATTTTATCAAAAGCTTTTTCCTGCATCTAATGATTTAATCATGTGGTTCTTGTTTTTACATTGCTTGATGTATTTAATTACATTTATGGTCTTGTGGATGTTGAACCAGCCCTGCGTTCTGGGGACGAAGCTTACTTAGTCATAGTGGATAATTTTTGAGATGTGTAAAAAACAATAATTTAAGGTGGCTTCTGTTATGCTTTTGTCTGCTTGGGCTGCTATAGCAAAATACCATAGACTGAGAAGTTTATTTCTCACAGTTCTGAAGGCTGGGCTGTACAAGTTCAATGTACTGGCAAGGTAGGTTTCATTCTCAGGCCTCTTCTTCTGGCATATGGGCAGCTACCTTCTCATTGTCTGCTCACATGACCTCTTCTTCATGTCTCTTCTTATAAGGACACTGGTCCTGTTGGTCCAGGATTATTATCTCATTTAACCTTAATTATTTCCATAAAGGCCCCATCTCCAAATACCGTACATTGGTGGTTAGGGCTTCAACATATGAATTTTGGGGAGATACGATCATTCAGCCCTTAACAGTTACCATCCTCATTTTACAGATGAGAAAAATAAAGCACTGGACACACACAATGGTAAATAAAATAGACACCACCTCCTACCCTTCCCAGTTTATAAGCTGGTAGGAGAAAAAATACGTTACATTTCAAAATCTGATCATCAACATGGAGGAAAAGCACAGTTATGTGAGGGTAAGCAGTGGAAAGCAATCTGTATTGGGGCCAGGAGGGGGAACTTCCCTGGGGAAGTACTGAGTGAGCAAAAAGTGTTGTGGAACAGAGGACAGAGTATAAAAGCCATAGTTGGGCACAGTGGCTCACGCCTGTGTAATCCCAGCACTTTGGGAGGTGGAGGTAAGAGGATTGC
>NW_007258037.1:5019-5856 GCF_000164805.1 Carlito syrichta | reverse complement strand
CATGAGACGAAAGCTTGGTTCTTGTTTAGATCTTAGGAAGACGCCGTATAATTTTTTGTAGATTGAGAAAACATGTCACCCACATTCCTGATTCTTTCTTAGGAAAAGTCAGTGCATTTGCCTGTATATGAGTATTTCATTTCCCTAGTTTATGCTTCAAAAACCCAAATTCGTGTTTAGCCCTTAGCAAGAAACCCTGAAGTTTATTGGAATGGAGGACACGTGTAAAAAGGATTCCTTATTCTCCTTTAGCAATAGACAGGGCAGTTTCCTGTATATGAGGACTCCCATTATCCAGAATGCTACTCCCAAAGCCTGAATGGTGGTTATCTCTTAGCAAGACAGTCTGAAGGTTTTTTGGGATGGAGGCCTCGTGTAAACCAGATTCCTCATTCTTCCGTAGCATCAGGTCGTGTAGTGTTCTGTATATGAGGACTCCCATTACTGAAATTGCTGCTTCATTCTCAGCAAGACGCCAAGATATTTCCTGGTGACCTAGAATTCCAGTTGCTTGAATATCAAGAGAAAGACTTCCATAAAGTTATTGAGGAATTGGAATCCAAGATTCCTGGCCCCTTTTCAAAAGACACACTAAACATTTGGCGACATAGAAGTCCAGATTGCTGATTAAACGTTATCAAGAGACTGTAGTTTTAGGCGATTGAGAACTCCAAGAACCGAATTCCCTTTCCGTTCTCAGCAAGATGCCCTGAATTTACTTGTCCATGATGATTCCAACACTCTGTGTACAAAATGCAGATGCTCAGATATTTCCTAGGGATGTGGATTCCATTGATCCTGGTTACAATTTTATAATTCGCACTAAATATTTGGCAA
>NW_007258037.1:2126-3605 GCF_000164805.1 Carlito syrichta | reverse complement strand
TGATTAAAGCTTATCAAGAGGCCGTGTAGATTCTGGGAAATGAGAACTCCTAGATCTGGATTTCCTTTTATTCACAGTAAGATGCCCTGATTATTCCTATCAATTTGGATTCCAAATTCAGTATATCCAAAGACAGATGCCCAGAAGTTTCCTAGGTTCGTGGATTCCATGATTCCTGGTTACCATTAAAAGTACTCAGTAAACATTTGGCAAGTGCAAAACCGGCATCCCGTTTCAAAATAAAAAGAGACATGGAAAGGGAAGGATTACAGGTTTCACCTTAGGACCAGAGTTACATCCAAATGCGGCAAGAAGATTCTTTTTGTCCTGGAATCTGGTCATATTTGTTCTAAGGAACCTAACGGACTTGGAGTGCCCAATACAATTTACAGTTTTTAAGAGGACCAGAATGTTGCTGGAGTCCTGAAATGACCGATTCATAATATCGGAATGGTAAATTGCTCTGAAACCTTTGGGGAACTCAGAGATCTATTTCTTGTTTTTCCCATAGTAGACAACGTGGGAATATTCTGGATTGAGGATGCGTACAGCAATGATTCCTTATTCGTACTTAGTTGGATGCCTTGTAGTGTCCTGTATGTGAGGACTCTCTTTCCCTTGATTCCTTTCCGAAACCCTGATTCTTGTTTAGCCCTTAGTAAGAGGTCATGTATATTTTTGGATAGAAGAATCATGGAAAACAGATTTCGTCTCTTTCATTAGAAAGAGGTCATATACTCTCCTGTATATGAGGATTGCTATTACGCACATTCATGCCTCGAATCCCTTATTCTTCTTTAGCCGTCTGCAAATGCCCTGTAGATTTTCAAGACTGAGGACTCGTATAACGCAGATTCCTTACTTTTAGCAACAGCCGTGCAGTTACCTGCATATGAGTACTCCTGTTCACAGATACAAGTTTCGAAAGCTTGATTCATGTTTAGATCTTAGGAAGACGCCGTATATATTTTTGGAGATTGAGAAAACATGTCACCCACATGCTTTCTTCTTTCTTAGGAAAAGTCAGTGCATTTGCCTGTATATGAGGATTTCATTTCCCTAGTTTATGCTTAAAAAACCCAAATTCGTGTTTAGCCCTCAGCAAGAAACCCTGAAGTTTTATTTGAATGGAGGACACGTGTAAACCAGATTCATTATTCTCCTTTAGCTATAGAAAGTGCAGTTTCCTGTATATGAGGACTGCCATTATCCAGATTCCTACTCCCAAAACCTCAATGCTGGTTATCTCTTAGCAAGACAGTCTGTAGGTTTTTGGGATGGAGTTCTCGTGAAACCAAGATTACTTATTCTTCCGTAGCAACAGGTCGTGTAGTGTTCTGTATATGAGAACTCCCATTACTGAAATTCCTGTTTCATTCTCAGCAAGACGACAAGATGTTTGCAGGTGACCTAGAATTGCAGTTGCTGGATATCAAGAGAAAGACTCCCATAAAGTTCTTGAGGAATTGGAACCCAAGA
>NW_007258037.1:0-928 GCF_000164805.1 Carlito syrichta | reverse complement strand
GGGATTGAGGACCCGAGTAACGCAGATTCCTTATTCTTACTTAGCAATAGGCAGAGAAGTTTCCTGTATGTGAGGACACCCATTACCCTGATTCCTACTTCAAAATTCTGGTTCGTGGCTACCACTTAGGGAGATGACCTGTAGTTTTGGGACTGAGGACTCACCTACGGAAGATTCCTTATACATCCTTACCAATATGACATGTAGTTTCATGTATGACGACCTCGACTCCCAAGCTTCATGCTTCACTCTGCAGGATGCCAAGACAATTCCTGTAGACCAAGAATTCTAGTATTTTGGATATCAAGAGAAAGACGTCCATAATGTTCTTTGGGAACTGGAATCCAAGATTCCTGGTTTCCCTTCACAAGACCTCCAAATATGTGGAATATTCCAAACACAAAACCCCAATTCCTACCTGCCCACCCACAAGAATTTTCTGTACTTTGAGGTCACCTGAATAGACGAACTTTTTACCAATATACCTTTTGATTCTGGGGAATATGATTATGGTTGTATATGGTCCCAGGAAACAAAAGGATTTCTAGGGCCAAATCCTTGATTACAACTAACAAGAGGACCAGAAAGATCCTGAGGATCTGTAATGACAGATTTCGCGTGTCCATGGAACAAGTAGCTCTGAAAATGTAGGGACCCAGAAGCCCAGATTGCTGATTAAACCTTATCAAGAGGCCCTGTATATTCCAGAAAACGAGAACTCTTAGAACCGGATTTCCTTTTTATTCTCAGTAAGATGATTTGATTTTTCCTGTCGATTTGGATTCCAAATTCAGTATATTAAAAGACAGATGCCCAGAAGATTCCTAGGTTCCTGGATTCCATGATTCCTGCTTACCATTAAAAATACCTAGGAAATATTTGGCAAGTGCAAAACCCTTGTCCCGTCTCAAAATAAAAAGAGATATGG
>NW_007258036.1:2012-2362 GCF_000164805.1 Carlito syrichta | reverse complement strand
ATCTCCATTACAAACCATTACATTCCTCTCCATTCCATTCCACTCCATTCTATTCCACCCATTCGATTGCACTTTATTCCACTCCATTCCATTTCTTTCCATTCCATTCCAATCCTCTCCATTCCATTCCTTTTCATTCCATTCCTCTCCATTCCATTCCATCCAATGCTTTTCCCCTTCATTCCATTCCTCTCTTTTCTTTTTCATTCCATGACATTCCTCCCCATTCCTTTCCATTCCTCAACATTCCAATCCTTTCCATTCCTCTCCGTTCCTTCCATTCCATTCCCTACTACTCCAGTCCATTCCATTCCTCTCCATTCTATTTCACTCCATTACTCTCCAATCCA
>NW_007258036.1:0-441 GCF_000164805.1 Carlito syrichta | reverse complement strand
CCTTTCCATTCCCTTCCATTTCATTCCGTGCGATTCAATTCCATTACATTCCATTCCTCTTGACTCCATTCCATTCCAGTCCATTCCTCTCCGTTCCATTCAATTAATCTCTTTTCTCATTCCTTCCTATCAATCACTTTACCATTTTTCTGCATTCCACTTTATGCCTCTACATCCTATTGCATTCCACGCCATTCCATTCCATACCAATTCTCTCCCTTCCATTCCATTCCATTCTACTCCATTTCTTTCCTCTCCATTCAATCCCTCTCCTTTCCGTTCCTCTCTATAACATTCTATTCCATTCCTTTCTGTTACATTTCTCTCCTTTCCAGTCTTCTCCATTCCCTTCTATTCCATTCCTCTCCCTTTCATTCCATTCCATTCCTTTCCATTACACTCCTGTCCTCTCCATTCAGTTCGATTACACTCTATTCCATT